>NC_036241.1:13108323-13160621 GCF_002742605.1 Olea europaea var. sylvestris | reverse complement strand
ACTTGCAAAATTTGGTCCTCAAATTTTGACTTTTCTTTTAATTACCCCTCCAAACATTGCATCATGATGTCCCCAATTTTCGGAACTTGTGCACTTTGGTCCCCACTTCATGATTTTGAACGCTTCTGGTTCATTTTCACTCTCTTTTGCCTTGTCCTCTTACCTTGGGTGATTTTTACCTACAAAGGCAATAATTGCATAATTGTAAATAGAATTTCATTCATTTAATTAATATTTAAGCTTATTCAGGTATTAAATGAGTGTGCAAAAGTATACTTATCAACAATATTGCACTTGACTGAATAATATAATGAATAAGAATATAAATGTCTATATTTCTTAACAATGTCTAATACTATTTAATCAATATGACATTCACGTTATGTACATGACATCGAATTTTAAGTGTATATTGAATCCATGACCAGAAATGGCTATGATTTTCTTGAAGATCCTCAGCCATCAAGAACGTCCAATAGTCATAAAATCGCCTTGGCCTTAGGATCCACTCTCAGTTGCATTTGCCTATTGATTCTTGGGTTCAGTTTCCTTCTCTAGTGGAGACATGAGAACAACCAGCAAATATTCTTCGGCAGGAATGATATGTATTTAATACTCGGGTGTCTAGAAGCGAGTCGATTGTACTATGTCTAAACTCGCCCTTCTCAATTTCAGAACACCGCCAAAAAAGTGTCTAGGAAACTTGAGAAGGTTCCAATTTAGAGAACTTCAGAAGATGTTCATTCCCATGGTATGCTCATCATTTACATATTTCACTGATAGTATTATTGTGCCTATTTTTCCTATACTGTAGCTAAACCATCGTTGGACTTTGGGACTAGGAAAAGGATTGCCTTAAATGCTACACGTGGTTTTTTATACCTTCGCGAGCAATGTGACCCCAAGATGCCGGTCCTATGATTTTTGGGGCGTGAGGCGAACTTACTAAATTAGGCCCCAAAAATTATAGTATGCATGCAAAATTTTATCAGTGTCTTATGAAATCAATTATTAAACAATAAGCAAAATGTATTATACAAAATATTTTTATTATAATCAAATAACAAATTTGACAATGCCCCAAATGATCGGTTAAATACTAAACAATCAACGTTCTACCACTTCGTGTCAAATGGATTTCAATATTACTTTTGAATTTTGAATTTAAGCTTCAAAATACAAAGAAACTAGAGAAATAACATTTAATTCCCAATCGAATAAGTGGTATCTAACAATCAAAGAAAAATTATGATTCACTTTAAGTATTAGATAAATTCAATTCTCCATACAAACATGACATAAGAGGTGGTAGGCATTCGAAAGTTCTTAAGTATTTCTATTTCAGTAATACAAAAACCCCACAAATATAGCAAATCATCTATCAATCTACATAGCTACATAATGTTTATTTTCAAAAGTTGCATTATAATCATATATCAATCATAATTATAACTTAATATCATATATTAATTAGGAAAAAGGACAAAAATAACATACATATTTAACTCTTTCATCTTATAATATCCGATGGAAAGTAAAACAACACGATTATTAGCACAATTCTTTTTAAAGAGAACCCAATAATTCAAGGAAAAGACTTGTTGATTTGTTAATTTTTCAATCCAAATAGTCTCAAGAAAAGTTTCTATATTTTTATGAATGATGAGTATAAAAGTAAACTAGAATCATTTTAAAGCACATATAAGAAAATAAAATAGAATTACAAACTAAGAGGAGGATAAACTTGAAGCAGCAAGCTTGTTTCTGGAGATTGGAGAATATGACTCACAAATCGAAAAACAACTAATAGGAATTTCTATTGGATCTAACTTAAAATTAACTACAAATTAATTGTAAATTCTCTCTCGCACGCATGCACATAGGCCAAACGGGAAGTAAGAAATTGTCCTTAAATCCAGTTTTTTTATCCTTTAGGGAAAAAATAAATAAATAAATAAATAAAATTGAGGTCCCCTTCTTAATTGGGTATGAGACAGAGGCCTCATTTGCCTTTGCTCGGGACCGGCCATGCCAAGATCATTCATTGGGACATAAAGGCTGCAAACTTATTGCTCGATGATTACTGTGAGGCTGTCATAGGATATTTTGGATCGATAAGGCTTTTGGATCATCATGATTCACATATCACGATGGCCACTGGGGGCATTGTAGGACATGTAGCCCTCAAGTATCTCTCTACAGGCCAATCCTCGGAAAAAACAGATTTTTTCGGGTTCGGAATACTCCTGTTAGAATTGATCACCAGTCAAAGGGCTTCAGAATTCGGGAAAGCAGAAAATCAGAAGGACCTATTCTTGATTGGGTAAGTACCAATAGAAAACAAAGGATAGTATTAAGAAAGAAACAGAAGTTAAACTGTGAGGTCTAACAGCAGTTCCTTGTGACTGGTCTATGCAAACACGTCTCAATATGTTTAGAAAACTCGATATTATTTTGCTAAAATTTCCAAAAAATACTATAAAACATAAACCCAACAATACTAAACCATGCTGAGGGGCTGTCTGAAGAAACATGATTTTGTTCGGAAGTGGTTTGTAAGTAAAGCTTCACTATATCATTGGTATGCATATTTGCAAGACATATCAAATAGTTATTATAAAGAGAAAATGAGGGAATATGACGTTTTGAATAGTGACTTTTGAAGAATGTGTGATTAGAAATAGAAAAAATGTTTGAATTTATGTGCAAAATATTTTATTAAGTGAATGTACGGTCGAAAATGAGTATGAAAAATAAAGAATCAAAATAATCGTTGTTAAACAGGGTCTCAATATGAACTTTTGAAGTGAGAAGTAGAGCCAAAAACAACTCATATTTTCCCAAGAAATAATAATAAACATTATATCGTATTGCTCCCTGGTTTGAAATCATGAAAGCTTCATTGTTTTTCCTTTAATTTGTATTTGTACATGATTTCACTTCAACGATCAACTCCAAACTATCATAAAGTCTAAAATCGTTCAGTGCTTATCTTATATCAAGTAATGCGGATGAGCAGTACAACCATGATAAAGATACAAATCATTACAAAAACCGCAAGCCATGTGGCACACGATGTCTTGAAACTCTGCGAGTATGCCTCCATTGCCCGAGTGTTGGCATGTCCAGTGCTCACCAAGCTCTGCTCGACTGCTATCTCTGTTGATTCAAGTATCTACACTCAAAAGACAAACAACACAAGGAGAACAATTGTGAAAACACTGATCGATATAGTAAATAGGTTCAAAAAATAATAATAATAAATAAATAAATAAAATAAAATAAAAAATAAAAAAATTAGCTGGGTAACCTGCCTCGTCTAAAAAGGATTACTTACCAAGTATTCGAAACTAGAATTACGATCCTTATATAAACATATCAAAGCAACCTAGTGCCTAAAATTTAAGCACACGAGATTTGAACTCACTCTCCCTGTGTTTTGTATCGATTGACTCATCATCAAGGTGCTCTCTTTAAGTTGTCGTGCCAAACCAACCATTTCATCAGTCAAATTGTCTCGAAGCTTTCTGCAGAAAAGAAACAGTTAAGATCACTTTTGTAGGTACACCTGGGATTTTATCTAAGGAGAAAAATGAGATGCGAAACAAGAGGAAAAAGGGGAAGTGACCCAATGTTTCTCAGAGGGGAAACAGTTATATATATAACAAAAGTAGTGACTCGAAGTCTTTTAAACCAAACTAGTTATTGAAGCTTTTTTCTGTTAAACTCAAATCTTAGTTAATTATGTTGCCTACACTTGGGCTGCAGCTATTGGTTAAAAACTCAAAACTAGTGAATTAACAGCAATGATATTCATACGCGTATCCCCAGTTGAAAAACACCTGCAAGAACTATGTAACCTTCTGTCTTGCAGCCTTGAAGCTCAGTTCTGTTCTCCCGCACACCCGTTCTCATGCATATGCATGTAACTCTTAATATATGACTGGATAAGCTTCTACAAGCTTATAAGCAGTATGTCTTAAAGAATGTGTGTTTAAAAAGACAACAAAATGTTATGGCTCCAATGTGTGAATAAAAATGGAATTTGACCAGCTTATAAGCAATTATAAGCTTCACTAAACATACACTTAATATTTCAGAAGAAAAGCTTCAACAAATAAGCTATTCAGATTAATAATTCAGTTATGTAAGATTTTGAAAGTATTTTCATCAAGAAACTTCATAAATGCATGTACATGTAGAAAGTACCTGTGCTTCTCAATATGAGTGTGTGCTGCAGAATCCAATTTGACAGACTTCACTTTATTGTCGACTTTGACGGTATCATTAGATCTATCTTCGGTTGGAGGCCTGATTACATTGAAAGTCAAATTTAAAAATATAAGACAAGATATCATATACTAGGAGCTATATAAACTTCATTTATACATACACTAGTCTCTGCCTCAATCCTCTAGGAGAGTGAACACTTTCTCCTTCAGGTCTGGAGAGGATTTGCGTGTCAGAAGTCTCTAAAGAACGATCCTGAGAAACTTGCTTAGTGGACTGCAGTTTCCAATAAAAAAGAGTGACGTTAATATTATTACAAATGCAAACACAATCTATTTCAATCAAAGAGGAGAACTGAAATGAACAAACAGAAATCGTATATTCTGAATGTTCAAAACAAGCAAATTTTTACAAATTTATCCAATTTCTGCTGTCTACTCATGACTCAAGTAGACGGTGATGATGCTATAGGTGGTTTTTTATTTTTAGTTGATAACAGTACAAAAGTTAGAATAAGAATGATGTTGTCTAAAAGGTATAACTCACCCAATTTCTTGGTTCATTTGGAGGGACAGAAACTTTCCAGCCTTTAGAGGGCAATGATAGAACAACTGAAGGCAGACATTATGTACATTATTTACTTTTGAAGAAATGAACATATAGTAATCGAATCTCTTAATCTATAGATGCCTAAAAATTCAGATCTAGTGCAATTTTCTTCAGCTTTTCTAGTAGAGATTAAGTCCCTACATCCTGTCAAATTTAGTTCTCATTTTGGAAAACGTTTACAGAACCAAGTTTTATATACGACAGTTTTTAAGGGGACTAGTCTTTTTAGCTATGTGAAATTTTCATATTATACAAAATAATGAGGCCATCCCTGATTCACCACGTTATCATATTAGTTTTGCGTCCATTTTGCAATTAACAACTCTCCCTTGTGAAGAGTTGTATCTGGAATCAAAGGCTTACTATGTCATAGCAAACAAAAAATGGAATAGTAATATAAAAATATATCATATAGTCATTTCAGGAAAAAAAGAAGTTCAACATGTGCAGCTCATCAGTACACGCACCTCAGTGTTACTTATTTTGGCTGCAATACCTTCAATTTTCTCTGAATATTCATTCAACTGAGCTTTTGAAACCCTGTAGAAAGTATGTCAAAGACAGAGTTCAGATCATAAAATCTTCTACATCAATTCTCATCAGAATAAATGCATGAACAGCTTAAATAGATTTCAAGAAACTACAAACCATTTCATTTGAGTAAAAAGACATCAACCATAACGAGAATGCAACTAAAACCCAAACCTGAATTGCATACTATGCAAGAAGCACCGAGCCCCCACCTTTTCAACATCGCATATTAGATATTACATGCTCCAATAAAGCAGATTCATTATTTTATGGTTTCAATTAGTAGCAGGGCAGAAAAGACACTATACCATCTCTGAGAACGAAGGGGTCAACATCCAGAGACGGATGAATTAATTCCAGAAATGATATAATAGCTACACCAAAAAAACAAGCAGATACCATCCCGCAAATCCTTATTACCCAAAAAACACTTTTGTGCTCCAAAATCCCAACTCCAATATAGAGGAAATTGCACTGCAAGTGTGTAATTGTAGAGCATGTTAGAGAGCACTTTTAAGTGCTTATAAGTTGTGAGTCCTATGGAATGTGTGAATAATACGTGGATAGTAGGTTGGTCCTAATAAAAAGTATGTTTGACGAGCTTATAAAAAAAGTAAGCTTTGCCAAACATGCACTTAATGACCACGAGGTCTTTAATCTTAAATGTCACCCTGTGAAGCATCCATTATCATGGATCTAAGATACTATATGAAATTATATTACAATTTGCAAAGATGGTATTTGATTTTCATAAAAGTTGAAATGATATAAACTTAAATTCTTATCAATCAGTCATCTATATGATGGGAAGTTCTGTCAACTAGAAGTACATAGCACCACTCAAATGATACAAGTTCAAAATAAGTTCAATAACATCAGTTCAACATATAAAATTATGTAACTGAATAAGAAAGAATGCAAGATGAGAGGATGTTAAGTATCCTATGAGAAAAGCATGCAAACCTGGGCAATCCTTCAGCAGTCTTCTCCTCTGCCGATTGCTCCAATTGCTCCCGCAGTGTAGCAACATACTACACAGGTAGCACAATTCATATTCTATTAAGTAAGACATAAAAACATCACTAGTTCCAAACATATTGATAATAAATGAGAAATCTTTCCAATTCCAAATTAAAGCTCATAGGGAAAGATGCGACAGTTTACCTACTATATTGTTCCATCCATCATTAACTTATAAAGGCATTTATAAATCAACATGACTGAATAGATACTTAAACATCTTGATAAATCTACCAAAAGAAGCATATATCTAGAGCATCTCTCGAGAAAATTAGTAAGGAAAAGAAGATTTAGCGTTAAGTCCATTACTCAGTTAACAATTCTATTGGAAAGAACTGTGGATGTACATGTATGAGCTTCACTTGATTTTGCTGTTGGGGCGCAGTTGCAAGTAACCTTCTCAGGTTGACTTCAGTTTTGCTCAAAGCCATCTGAAATCCTTAAGAAATGTAAAACGAATTGATCAATTGCAACAAAACATTGTCCTGAGATGAGCAAGTAGAAAACATTAATTCAACAAATAACAAGTGAAATATTATTAAAAGAAAAGTTCATTTGACATAAGATTCCATTGCTAGGATCTTCAATAATGCTAAATCAAAAACCAATGTATGTCCATTAGATGAGTAAATGTGGTGCATGTACTAACACACGCAGGAATGTGGTCATCCAATGTTCCAGTGTGATAGATCCTGATCTTAAAATGAAACCATGAGAGGAATGAAGCTGCTAATAAAACAAAATGATTATTACAGCAGGAAAATGGGACTAAAAGAAAGCTGGTTCAAACTTGAAACTTAAGATGATAAACCTCTACCCAAAGGAGCGAAACTTCATTTGAAGAGTTCAAAATTACTAATGTGATTCACTGACAGAAACCTAATAATAAAACCAAGTCATGGTAGCTACCAGTTGCATTTGATGCAGAAATCAATTTGGAGTTTATGTGGGCCTACCCTGTCTACATTTGGGTGGATTACGTAAAAAAATATACTGAATATCGTTAAGGGAAATGACCTTATTGAAGATTGAGGTATCTCAATTCTCAAACAGAGAACCCTTTAACACATAAGGGTCCAAGTTACACTCAACCAGCTCCAAACGGCTCGACTTTAAGCTTTTAAAGGAGAAAAAATGACAATGATCCCTAAACCATTTACCCACTTTTAATTTAAGAACCAATTCTGCAGTATATTTTCACAAAAGTAAAAATAAATATTGATCTATTATTAGGAGAACTTACAAGTATGGTGTACATAAATAGAACTATTGACTTATTCCATCATGAAAAACAAAAATCGGATGATAAAATCTGCAAGGTTGGTCCTGTGAGGATACCGTATGGTTATGCAGTTCTTTTTTGCCAGATCACAAATTAAATCTCAGTCATCATCGTCCATTACTATTTTCAGCTGAATAATCCCTATGAAGCAACAAGACCTAACCATGGACAACAACCCATGTGAACATTGTATGGAATGAATAAGTCTAGCCTCATTTATAATTTAATGGAGTCTGGTGATATAAAAGATGAAAAATCATCCACAACCACAAGGGAGAAAACAAACAACCAAGTAAAATAGTGATTATAATTTCCCTTGGAGGACTCTAAATCTATCTAAAAAGCAATAAAATTTTAACAAAAGCCACAATAGACTTGTTTTCATTCCCTATTTAATGAACAAGAAACCTAGAAAACACAGAATGTTTTCATAAAGTTTCAAACTTCTTGTATACAAAGACAACTTTAGGGCCTCAAGAAAACAAAAGATTGCTTGGTGCCACGTTAAGGCCAAAAAATAATTAGGCAACCTGATATGTCGATCACAATTCAAACTCTAAACACCAAAACAATCTATAAATTTAATATTCATTTCCTTAAATTTCTTCAACTTTCTCAACAACCTAGTAAGTTGTAACAAACCTTACATATTTCAATAGATCAGAATAATTTTTCAATTATTGAAGGGGGAAAATATTAGAATATAACAGATGAAAATGTAGTGGTCAAGAGTCGACATTGATGAGGCATGATATTGTATTTTATTTTGTAATAAGAAAGAGACACTTAAGTTTTAAAAGTGATATTGCGTCACTTTTTTTTTTTTTTAATTTAAATTTTTTTTTTTTTTTTTTTTTTTTTAACTAGTTATGCATCAGGGTTACACCGTGGTGTACATAATGATAAAATGTAATTTCATCATTGACGGGTAGAGCATTATGTGCACCAAAATAATCATTTTTCTAAATACTCATTTTTAACCACGTATTCATACAATAAAATATTCTACACGTAATTTCAAAATTTTTTCTTACTTTTTAATCACACATTCTCCTAAAAATCACTATTCAAAATATGATTTTTTTTCATTTAATGGTTGTCAAACAGGGGCACAATGTTTATTTTTTTTCTTTTCTTTTTTCCTTTTTTGATCGCAAATAATAATTATTTCTACTTTAAATTTTTTAAAAAAAAAGTCAACTAATTAAAATACTCCAATTAATTCATTTTTTTTATTATGGAAAATCTTCTTAATGTTTGTATGCTTAATAGGAGCATCTTCGACAGAGAATTGAATGGTGTGTCCATAATTGTGATTTTAATGAATTTTAAGAAAATTCATTAAATTCAAAATGCCCCCAACTAAAATTTTAATAAATTTCAATAAAATTCTTTAAAATTTAGGTTTCCTCAATAACTCGTGAATTTATAATACTTGAATTAAAATCCATTAAAATCTCAATTTGTAACACATGCATTTAGGACTTTCTAAATTTATTAAACTATATGCCTCTAGAAATTTTACAATTTTTAATGAGATTATTACGAATTCTGTGAAAAACTATTCAAATTTACGAAACTTGTTAGAATTTATAATTTTGTAAAATTCATTAAAATCTAAAAGTACACCCGGCAAAAAATGCATTGCAATATCTAACAAGTTTTCCCTTCAAGATTAAAAATAATCCAATGGAAACATATTGGTTAAACATAAATTTGGCCAATAATTTTAAGAGGCATAGTTAAATATCTTTATCGATGATAATTTTTTCATCTCAAAATAACATTAAATTATTACTATGGTCTGTTTGGAGTAACTTGTGAAAAAAAAAATCAAGATTATGTAGTTAAAAAGTAGGAAAAGTTATAAATCCACGTGTAAAATTATATTATTAGAGAAAATATGATTAAAAATGATTTTGGAGAAAAAAGAGTTTTATAAACTCTCTCTCAAACAAGATCTAAACTAACTAACATGTCATATTGTAAATATATATATTCATCAAACACAATCAATGCATGGTGGACTTGCTTCATATTTGGCTAAACTTAAAACAGATGCTTTTAAATTTACTGATAAGTAAATAAGTAAATTTTAAAATAAATACTCTTTCAGTTTAAGTTCAAAATAAATAATTATACAAAAAATATATATTTTTTTTTCATCTTCCTTTGAAAAAAATGTAAACTTTTTTAACTTACTAATAGTAAGCACGTGCGTTGCACGTTTTATATATTGAACAAATGATATGCCTAATATTTTTAAGTACTAATAATGTTTTTTGAAGTAGTTGATGTAATTAATATTACTAAAGGAAAAAATTAAAATTGTTAAAAAATAATGAATAACACATTTTATGAAATTATGTTATAATGTAAAATGTTTAATAAATTGAAATGTAATATTTTCATTTGAATAACATTTCTTTGTACACAATATTTTTTATCAACATCCTACAACTTTTTTTCTTTTTATTTTCTATTTTTAGTATTTTATCAAGACTTTTGTTGCTTGCATTGAAACTCTACAAAAAAGTGTGAGATATAATTATTCATAAGATAATACATGTTCAGAAATGTATATTCTAATAGTAAGCATAGTTTGTCCTTAAACTTTTTTAATGATAATTGCAAGTATACATGTATTGAAAATTGTTCTCTCTTAAATTTGAATGGATATCCTTCATCATTTGTTGGAGTTAAAGGGATGCACGAATATTATTGAGCAACAATGTATTTAGGAACTCGTCTTGATAAAATTGATTTGTATTTAGATTCCACACAAAAGAGAAAAATGAGAATCAAATATGAAATGAAATTATTAAAAAAAAACATAACTTGAGGATGAAGAACTAAAATAATTAAATATTGAATTGAATTGACAATAAGCAAGCATGTCAAAAAATCGCTAAATTCTATTACTATTACAAACAAATGAGGTGCTTAAATTCGTAAAATTGAATTATTATCATTTTTGCTTTATTTTGAATGACAACTTCATATACATTGCAAAAGTTTTACTTTAACATAACAAAGTTCTTATCTGATCCGTTTGAATATAAATATGTCAAATTAAATCTAAAAACTAAAGTATGTATACATGTGAATATTAAAATGCCAGAATGGATAAATAATTTATATTCATTAAGTATATGCAATATCACAAAATATAAAAAGTTGTACCTCATTTAATTTGTCAAAAGTAGTGACATATTTAATCTCTTCCTTTGATTCTGATTAGATTTGGTATCATTGAAGACATTTACCTCTGTTTATAATAATCCTGTGAAAATCGAAAGGAAATGATATTAAAAAATTATAAAATTAATTGGTATGAACTTAAAATCAAAAGCTAGTTTTCTAGATATTCTTTGCACATAGTATAATATGAAAAAAAAAAAAAAGGATTTTATATCTTAAACAAAGCTATAAAGTTAAATTTAAGATCTTTTAGCGATTAATAATGTTAATATTTTTAGTAATATTTATAAATAATATAACTTTAATAAGCATCAACGATACTCACAATTTTTTTAGTATATCGTATAATAATATTTTAATATGATGACGTCAAAATTTAAAATATACACATTTTTTGTATGATATGACTAATGTTCTATCGTTATAATTGATAAAAAAAAATTTTAAATATCAAAACACTTGAACAAAAAATTATGGGTTGCGACAAAAACTTTAAACTATTTGATTATGCAATTAAATTATTTACATAATTAATTTTTAACTATAATTTTGCGTTAAAACCAATATTCAAAATAAAATAATTAAAAAAATAAAAAATACTTTTCCTACAAATTAAAGGTAACAATACTTAGTGAATGTAAATTATAGAAATAGCTATAATCAATAAAATTAATATCTCAAAAATTACTAATATTCTATGGAAATGTGTATTGAATCAAATTTGTAAGAGTTAAAAATTCTAAGAATATGACACTCGAAATTTGGAAGATCTAATTTTAAATTTTGATGATTTTTTCTCTTTATCCAATGTTTTAGTGAAAAAATTGTAAATTTTAATAAATTCCTTGCCAGTAAAATTGAAATTTTCAATTCTTCAAAACTAAAATTTGTACATTGTACGACTGTAACAATAAGAAAGAAAATATGTTCATTAATCAACGAATATTATAAAAACAAAATATACAAGATTCGAGTTGAGGAAATAAAGAAAAAATTTTAATGCATTGGATTGCAATATTTCAGTTAAAAATATAATATTTGCAAAAAATAAATCGAAAATAACTATCCAATGTAATATATCTTTACATAATTCACACTATTAAAATTCATCACTGACAAAAGTAAAAAGTTTATTTTTGGTTGTTTTACAAAAGTAAAAAGTTTATTATTGGTTGTTTTGCTTTAAAAAAAAAAAAAAAAAAAAGGTCATCATTCCGATCAAAAGATACTATAAAAATTTGTAATTAATAATTACACATCAACAATTACATAGAGAAATTAAAATAGGAAGAAAAACAATTTATAAATACATACTCAATATTTAATCTGTGAGTGATGAATTATGAATTTATAATTGAGACTTAAAGGGTAAGGAAGCTCATATGTAGTTTTTTATTTTATTTTTTTATTTCCTTCATTTGTGCTAAAATTTTTGTCGAAAAAATCAAATCAAAGAAAAATATTTATATTATGGACAATAAAATGTCCTAATTATGTATTTGATTAATAAAATATTTAAAGATTGCCATTATGGATTGAATTTATTGTTTTCAAAAGAATTTTTTAGAAATGAAGTACTATTTTTATTATGTATTATTAGGTTTGAAAATATTTTATTGTGTTAGTAATTTTATTTTTTAGTCAATTCTATATATTACTATTAATCGACTTAATAAAATATGTCATTTCAAGTAAATTATATATATAAATAGTATTATTGTAATTTCTTTTAATTGTGTGTAATAAAAAATTTATTAATTGTGTGCTAATAATTAGTAATAATAGTATTTAGTGAAAATTAATTGACTTAATTTTTGAAAGCAATAAGAATTATTAATTATCTTATTTAGAAGTTATAAATTGAATATCAAAGGTATTGTTCACCACAAATATAAAAATGTAAAAGTAAAGTGCGAAATCGAATTTTTATCATCTATTCACATTTAGGTTATTGAAAAATGAATTTTTTTTTGTATCATATTTTATCAAATTAATATAAATTAATGGTGATTAAAAAGTTAATGGATTATTATAAAATGAACTTTCATCCAATACCTATTAAGTAAACATTAGTTAACGAGATTTTTTTTTCTTTTATGTTTTATTTTCAATGAAATCTTTTAGGAATGACTTTTAAATTATAATATTAGGTTTAAACAAATTTAAGTGTATATATATAATTTTATTGTTTTTATAAAACTTATATATTAATATTAATTGATTTAATAGTCTATGTCATTTCATGTTAATTATATATGTGGTATTGTTATAATTTTTATTTTGTTTTTATTAATTGTAGACCAATAATTAGTAATAATAGTGTTTAGTGGAAATTAATTGACTTAATTTAAAAGATAAATAATTTTAATTTTAATAATAATTGAATTTAGTTGAAATAAATTTAATTTTAAGGGTATTATTGACCATAAACATAAAAATATAAGGGTCAAATGGAAAAGTAAAGATATGAGGATAAATGAGGGTATATTAGACTTAAAGCTAAATATGTAAGGGTACAATTGGTAATTAAAAGTTTTCCTTCAATCCCCACTTTTAATATATTGTAGATAAATAAGTAATATATTTAAACACATTTGAATAACAAAAATTCACTTAAAATAGATATAAACTTATTTTTAACCTTTAAGATTAGCCAAGCATATTCTTCATTGGCCTATCAAATTTCTTGTGCTTTAGATTCGTCACTCCTTTACAATGCATAAATTGATAAAAATAACAACTTTGCTTGAACCAAGAATCACATCATATTCATAAAGATTTTGATACGCCATTATTCAAAATGTAACGTGAAGATTATAGATACGAAGAAGAGAAAATATTGTTAAACCGGAGGCACATCCAGGAATTTAGGATGCAGGGATTGAAATTTACAGAAGTCGATATAATAAATGTATATATGACTTTAAATTCAAATTCATCTCATTTGAAGTTATTCCAAGGAGGTTTTAAAACATAAAATTTACATCCAATATAATTTCTATCTATCTTCTTGGCAAATTCTTACAAACCTCGGACAAAAAACAATTCATCAATGATCCATTACTATAGTGATAATCCAAAAATAATTCATTGAGCCCAAAAGGCACAACAATTCATAATTTCCAACAGGTAACAAGTTCAGTTGAGAGCATTGACCTATTGATGGAAGTAGATTGCAGCTCTAGGACTGTACCTTCGAAAACGAAATGAGCGTCAAGCAGCATACACTGTTACCTCAAAATCAAGTTGCAATTATAGACTAGAATTAGTGCACTTCCGCGGAAGAATCTAAGCACTGGGTTTCTAGACCTGAAATATAATCATAAAAATAAATACGTTTTAGTTCTGTATATATCTAAATGCACAAGGCAGGCGTAGAAGTCCACACAGTTAGTGTACATCGAGAAAACTGATATTCCAATCTCTAATTACAGTATAGCCTAGCACTCTTCAATTAACAATTTAGCCTTTGTTTGAGCTCCATTCTTGTCAAAAAATACATTTTTGAATAGTGTATTAATGAAAAATGTGTGGTTAAAAAATAAAGAAAATTTTGAATTTGCGTGTAATATTATTTGATTGAACAATGTGTTGTTAAAGTGGGTCAAATTATTTTTGAAGAATGTATTTTGATGAAAAAATGAGGCTCAAACAAGGGCTTAGTATAATACTCCCAATCAACAAAAATTATTCATTATAGTCTCATTGATTCAAAGGTAGTACTTTGCCATTAAAAAAATCAAAACCTCCCTCATTTGAAGCAAGTATAAAAAACCTAGGGCCTGTTTGGAGATATTTTTTCATCCAAAAAACTGGTTGTTTGACCATTATTTCACTATTTCAATCGTAATATTTGACTTCTTCTCTCACAGGTGGACCCCACTTTTCTCCTAACGATCAAAAAATCAATTCTCAAAATCACTCCCAAACAGGCTCCTAATCTTCCACCACGAATGCAATCTCACTGATTCAAATATTGTATTTTACCATTTACTAATTAAATGTTCCAACATTTAAGGCACATCTCAAAAATGAAAAACATGACCTTCCACTACAATTGCAGCATAGCCTAGTAATCCCTACTTAAAATCAAAATATGATACTATCAATTAACAAAAATATGCATTATAACTCACTACAAGAAAAATGACCTTTTACAACATGTAAATAGCAACATTCACTAGTTGTATGTTGTCAAAAGGGGTTTATTGCAATATTCAGCAAATGCATGTTGCCATTGATTGAGAAAATTAAGATTTAGCAACGTTTTTTGAGTGGTTATTGCTAGTATACCCTTTCAACAACGTTCAAAGATTTTTTTTTTTTTTTTTTTTTTTTTTGGCAACGTGCATTGACCGTTGCTGTAAATGTTTTAGCAACGTTTAAAGAACGTTGTCGTTAATTATTTACAGCAACGGACAATGCACATTGTTGTATATGTTTTAGCAACGTTCAATGAATGTTGCCATTAATTTGTTTTAGCAACATTTTTTTGAACGTTGACATTATTTGTTTTAGCAACGGTCATGTGAACGTTGCACTTAAGTATCTTTGGCAACGTTCCTTGAACGTTGTCATTATTTTCCAAACCAAATGGATCCGATTTGACTCGACCTGACTTGACCCGATTTTTTTTTTTAAAAAAAAAACCTAAAATTCATTCAAAATCAAACACACGAGTCAGGAAACAACACAACCCTAAAATAACTTCCATCCCTCTCTCTTATGCAGCCACAGTCCCACAACAGTGCCGTCTCACCAAATCGTCGACATTGGTCGACGCCAGTCACCGATTTCCACAGTCAAGCGTCGTCAGTAAGTCTTCAATCGTCTTGGAATAGTATTGCATAGGCTGTTGAGTTGTTGACTGTTGTAAACCCTTTTACCCAAGGGGCTAATTGTTGAAGTTAACACCAAAACTTTTGAGATCATGAACCTGTAAGTCGGTGGAGAGGAGTTGCTAAATGATTTCTCCATATTTTTTCCAGTATCTATATTTACTTTGGTAAAGTTTATGATCTTAACTTTTTTTATTTTGGAATTAATTTATTTTTTTGGTGTGATATTTGATTCAATCTGGTTTCATTTTGGATGTGCTTGGTTTTGTGAAGCCGAAATTGATCATAACTGAGTGGAGTAGATTTAATTTTTGAAATTTTTGCACTCCTTTTGATTTCAGTTCATAAATAGATTTTGCGCTCTACTTGTGGAACATATTTCCTTAAGAGTTACAGCACTTGTAACATTTACATCAGGGGAACAATGTGATCTAGCTCATGATGGAGCAACCTTTATGACTTCTTAGTGAAGTTAATACTTGTAAACAAGTTCTTATGATTCAGAAGCAAAAAGTCAATGGAGTAATTTGTTTTTGCTGTTGTGAAATTATAAATTTTCTTTTCCACTCTTAAGTAGGCCTTCTTTCAGTAGTTCATTTGAAAACTCTTCTCAAAAAATAATTTCCTCATAATCATAAGCTGGAATTCAAGCTTCTTCATTCAGTGCTTGATAACATTCTACATTTTTAGTTTCTTCCTTGTGTGCTGATCTGGTAAATAATTTTGTTCGCATGCTATGTAGTTCCTTATGTGTTTGTAATCATATTTTTCTTGATGATGCTCAAGGTACACAAGCAATCTTGAAAACAAGCGAGTAGATCTCTTTGAGGGCCCTGGTGAAGGATTTGCAGAAGAAAATGTTTTGCTCGCTTCCAGTAAGCTACTCCCCCCACAATTCCCATCTCTGCACATCCAGTGACACAAAATTACAATAGAAAAAGAAGAATTGACATTACATTGTGGCTTAAAATGTTTGTAACATATTAGATTATAACTATATCCATTTGAAAAAAGAAAAGAAAAGACAAAACAGAAAATTTCTGGCATTTGCCATTTCTAATTGTAATGTGGGTGTGGGAAAGAGATTATGCCAATATTTTGGGGGCAAGCCTTAATGCATTTGTTATTCTGGATTTTAGAATCTGAAGAAGGCGTAAACAGTGGAAAGAGTAATTTGTTTTCACCTTCTTTTCTTCATGTTATGATATTGGAAATGCGATTGATACAATTTTATTTTCCTAGCCTCCATCGCTACTTCAATATTGGGGTAAAATATGAGCTAAAGAAAGGATATGGCCAGACACATTAATTTATACTTTAGCTTATTGAAACGATTCTGCAACAAAATTTTGAATATAAAATGGAAATTGTTGAGAAGAAGGGTGACCTATAGCCACTGGACTTTTTGTGAAATGCTCTGTAGCATTAATAATTTCATAGCTATAAAAATGAGGTAAATAATTTAATTTTTGACATTGCAGTGAAGTTAGTGGGTATGTAGAAGGAGTTTCTAACAATGAAATTGTCTTCTTGTTTATTTGTAACATCACCAAATTTCTTTTTTTACTTGTGTTCTTGATCGCTACATTTGTTTTCTTCGTAATATTCTTCTCGCAATTTGTTTTGCAATTTGCTTGAAATCCACACACAAGTTTTCACCCCATGAATATATCTTAATTTTGTTACATATGCTGCAAGAACAAATTCTACTTTTGGTTTACACCAGTTGCTTTGATGATTTTAAATCCTAGTATATTTCTGTTTGCGCACAAAATTCACATTTTTGCCATGAATTTTGTTTTGCTTGTTTAATTTGTTTGATGAAGCCTTTTGTTGATGAACACAATGTTGTAGATATGACAAATCAATAGCTAATGGATCAGGGAAATCAGATGATGGATGAGACTGATCAAGCATTTCTGGTAAAATCCTTAAATTAGCCCCAAATTCTTCATCCTTAAACTGTGTCTAGCTTTTGAACTGCCAAAGATAGCTAGACTAGGACTAGAGATAATGATCTGTCATAAAGAGTTGTGGAAGTTAGTCATTGTTGGTGTCTTGATTAGAATGTAGCTCTAATGTGTTATTTGCAAATTGAGAACAAGGTAATTCTTTCCATTGATTCAATATTTGGTGTTTTTAAATTCTTGTTGTATTCAGTCGCCATGCCTCAGCCACTTTATGTTTTGTCCGGCCTTTAACTTATTTAAATAGATAACTAAATCTCTATTGTAGTATCTGAACTCAGATTCATACTCGATATAAGGACAAGCTTCTCTGTGGCGATCATGAAGGTTGAATTTACCCATTGCATTTAAAAGATAGATGCAGGCCAAGAAGAAAGTAACGGGGAGGATTTTTGAGAACTAGCCAACCCAACGGTTTGAAGACAAGAAGTTGTAAATTTTCTTCTTTTATACTATAATTTTCTGTTGTTCAAGAGGAGTGTAAGATGATGTTTATTTGATGGGCAATATGAAAATCAAAATTTTTCTTCCATTTATTACAATGATGTGTTTTGACTATTTGGCATGGATTAATAAAATTATATCAATTCCCCGCAAGGTGGAATTGATTTTGTTGCAAGCGGGAGTTACCATATGGGTTAACAGCCTTGGCCTATCCATGTACTCTCCACCCTGGCTCCTGGGAGGCACATCCTGCGATTTACTTCCTCCACGATGGCCCAAGGTAGGGTCGGTGGGGGCCCTTAAGGTTGGGGTTCAACCTTTTTATATCAATTGAACGCCCAAAAAGTCTTTTTCATTTTGTGGTTACTTTGGTAAATTGTTATACAAATAAGAAAAATGCAAGCAAAAAAAAAATAAAAAATTGTAAACGATATACGGCAACGTTCAATGCACGTTGCGGAATTGCACATTGCCAAAAGGTCTTTTGGCAATGTTCATTGCACGTTGCCGAAACTCAGTTTCCGCAATGTGCATTGAACGTTGCCAAAACTTGGGGCAATGAACGTTACCAAAACTCTTCGCTCTATGGCAATATTGAAATCCACAACAGACGTTTGAATGTTGCCATAGGTCTACGACAACGTTTTTTGCCCGTTGCTAAAAGTGATTTTTGGTGTAGTGATTGCTCTAGCACTTCCTAAATATAAATTCGCCCAACAACTTAGTTCCGTCTTCTTTTCCCAGCTACAAAACTTGCACAAATTTCAGCCAGATGCAATTTAATGAAATTTTTCAATAAAAATTTTCGGAAATAGCAAAATGGTAGCAGTAAAAATAATGGGGAAGAATTTTGTCCCCGATCCTTTAAAAGTAAATATAAATTACTTGCTAAAAGTTCTTATTCAATACGAATTTCAAAAAATGAAAATTTTGAGATTAGTTTTCGAACGTTCTGGTGCTTGAACAAGATTAATTCTTATTTATACGATTAAATTCAATTCATGATATGAATGATAACACAAACATAATCTCAATGCTTAAGGAACAAATTGTACTAACAGGGAAGGGTTAATTATGTGAATGGTCACTGAACTTTGTCCTATGTTACTACTTAGTCACTGAACTTAAAAATGTAATTCAATGAACACTGAACTTCGCTAAGTGTTATTACTTCATAACTGAACTTTAAAATGTATCTCAATGGTCACCGAACTTTGCACCATATTACCCATCCGTCACTCAAATGGAAAAATTCGTTAAGTCCAACAAATGGCGTCAACTTGAGTGACAGATGAGTAACACGATGCAAAGTCCGATGACCATTAAGATACATTTTAAAGTTCGATTATGAAGCAGTAACACTTGGCGAAGTTCAGTGACCATTGAGTTACGTTTTTAAGTTCAGTGACTAAATAGTAACATAGTTGAAAAATCAAATCGACCTCAGTTATATTGGCACTATTCAACATTTTTGTACTTTTATTTAATTTTTCTTTGTCAATTTCTTTTAGTGTTCCAACTATTTTTCTTTCAATCTATTTATGCGGAATTTGAGATACGGTGAATTGATATCAGTTAATCTAAAAATCAAACGTACTTTTTCACCATGATGGATGAATATTAGCAACAATTCTATTTTTATTTAATTTATAGATCTCTGATTTTCTGTTTCCTCTTTTTTCCCTTCATTTTCTTTGATTTCTTCTTTTATAGAGGTCAATTTGAGAAGTTTAGCCCTTGTTTGATTCCAATTTTGAGGGATAAAATGAATTTTTGAATAGTATATTGATGAAAAATGTGTAGTTAAAAAATAAGGAAAAATTTTGGACTTGCGTGTAATATTATCTAATTGAAGAATGTGTGGTTGAATGATATCAAATCACTGTTTAAGAATGTAATTTTTTATTTTTTTTTGAAAGAATGGAACTCAAACAAGGGATTAATAATTCAATTTAAAAATATATCTTAATAATCACTGAACTTTGCCCAATATTACTACTTAGTCACTGAACTTAAAAACGTAACTCAATGGTCACTGAATTTCGCCAAGTGTTACTAGTTCACAACTGAACTTTAAAATGTATCTCAATGGTCACCGAACTTTGTACCGTGTTACCCATCCGTCATTCAAGTTAACGTCATTTGTTGGATTTAACGGATTTTTCCATTTGAGTGACGGATGGGTAATACGGTGCAAAGTTCGATGACCATTGAGATGCATTTTAAAGTTCGGTTATGAAGTAGTAACATTTGACGAAGTTCAGTGACCATTGAGTTACGGTTTTAAGTTCAGTGACTAATTAGTAACATAGGGCAAAGTTCAGTGACCATTCATATAATTAAAGCTTTTAATGATTATTTACATAAAATATTTAAATGAGCACAAGTAAAATTATTCTCAGTCCATGCCATTAATTTTTATTTTTTTTTCTATATTTTGAAATCAATTTATTATTTTTATTTTACTTTTGTATAAAGAAAAAAAAATTACATAACTCACCAACTCTAAAATGTATTATTACTCAATAATATATTAACATAACATCATTCTATTTTTATTGAATAATCAAATTTCATGGAATAAAATGCTATAAAACAAATTTTCAAACTTTCAAACTGACAACCAAACACGCATTTTACAATTTTATTCCAAACACGTTTTTAACAATGTTATAAATGTTTTTAAAATTCTCTATTTTGAGAAACAACTTCTTAAGATGACAACCAAACACATTTTTAGCAATTTTAAAACTAGCCCTCAAAATAGAAAACTGAAAATTAACTCAAAACTCAAAATTAAAACACAAATCAAATGTACCCTTAACTTCTTCTTTTCTCTAGCATTGAGTAATATGTGTGTGCGTATGTGTTTTTTTTTTTTCGGCCCCTCAGGTTGGTCATTAATTCTTCCAATAAATCTTGATCGGGGAAATATGTAATTTTGTGGGTTTGATTTTATTTCTTTTCCCCCTTAAATGACAATCACAAGATTTCAAACCTGTATTTATGGGATTTTTATAGGGAAAAGTTCATTTCTAAGAGTTTATCTATAGCCTATTTCAAAACTAAGAGAGAGAGGTTTACAATTTCAAAATTCAGATATTATTAAAATTTACTTATGAAATAATTGATCAAAAAAATATTTTATTTAATTTAACATATTAAGGTCACAAATCTATATAATTTGGTCACAGCTCATCAAATTAATTGGTTACAAATTATTTCTAAGTTACAAATTGAAAATTTCATCGGTCACAAATTATTTATTAGTCACAAATAAAAAATTTCATAGGTCACAATTCATTCACCGGTCACAAAATAAAAATTTTTATT
The DNA here is from genome assembly GCF_002742605.1 of Olea europaea var. sylvestris. Classification (NCBI taxonomy): domain Eukaryota; kingdom Viridiplantae; phylum Streptophyta; class Magnoliopsida; order Lamiales; family Oleaceae; genus Olea; species Olea europaea. The sequence goes on along the minus strand of NC_036241.1, from coordinate 13,139,166 downwards.
GGTCACAACTTATCAAATTATTGATCACAACTTATTTTTCGATCGCAGATTGAAAATTTTATGTCACATAAAATTTTTGGAAGAAAATTTTTCGATCACCAATCCAAAAATTTTATAGGTCAAAATTATTCATCGATCACAGATTTAAAACTTTTATTTGTCACAATTCATTTATTTATTACAAATTATTGGATTAATTAGTCACGATTAATTTTTTCAATCATAACTTAGTCAATTATGAATCACAATCGGGAGTCACAGTCACAATTTTTCAGGTCACATATCCAATTACAATTATTAGTTAGAATCAACCAAATAATTGATCACAAACATTCATTCCCATCTCATCCCACCCCCCACGACCGCTACCACACAAATACCAAATCCGCCAAGATCTCCCACCACAGCCACCACCGCAACACCTCAAACAAATCACTACCACCACACAAACACCAGATCCTTCAAGATTCACTGCACAAACACCAGATCCGCCCACCTCCACCACCATCCCAGATCCATGACCACCTCACCAGGAAAACACCACCACATCTCAAAACCACCAAATTCGTCGAGATTCACCACACAAACATTAGATCCGTCCATCTCAAAACCACCAAATTCGTCGAGATTCATCACCCACCGCAACACCTCAAACAAATCACTACCACCACACAAACACCAGATCCTTCAAGATTCACTGCACAAACACCAGATCCGCCCATCTCCACCACCATCCCAGATCCATGACCACCTCACCAGGAAAACACCACCACATCTCAAAACCACCAAATTCATCGAGATTCACCACACAAACATTAGATCCGTCCATCTCCACCATCCCAGAGCCACGACCACCTCACTAGGAAAATATCACCACATCACATTAATATAAAGCTCATTCTCAAGCTCCTTCACTTGATTGCTGGCAAAATCTAGCGACTCTTCTCAAATCTCAGTGGCACAGAATTTGACACCACAGCGCCGTGGTGAAAACAACCGCCAAACTTAGATCGTGCTGTGGCCAACGCCTCTTCGATCGTGCTGCAATCGGCAACGCTTCCCAATGAGTCCATGCTATGCAGTGGGTTTGGAAGGGGTGTCGATTGCGACCGACGCCTCTTCGATCGTGCTGCAGTCGACGACGCTTCCCAGTGAGTCCGTGCAGTGGGTTTGGAGGGGGTCTCCACTGCGGCGGCTACAACGACAACCAGTGTGGACGAAGAGGGGAGAGAGAGAGAGAGAGAGAGAGAGGAGGGAGGCGACGGTGGTATGGAGAGAGAAAGAAGAAAGAGTGAATTTATTAGGGTTTGAGAAGGTAAATAGTAGTGGGTGAATATATAAAATAATTTAATTTTCATAATATTATTATAAATATTAAAAATAATATATTATCATATGATTTTTATATAAAAATACCATAAATATGATTTTTGAAGTCGAATCTTAAAAGTTCTTATTGGCTGTAATTTCCACATTTTCCCCCCTTAGTTTTTAAGCCCAAGTTTTCTTTTTTATGAATCACAATACAAGAAATGAAGTTTAGTTTAACCTCCTTATCATATCATTTAGCTCCAAAGTCCAACATTCGGTATTTTCCTTTTTCTTGTTACATTCTCCTGCAAAGTTTTTTCCTTTTTTTATGACCGTGAGTATTCGAATCAACTTACGCACACCTCGACTAATTTTACAGGACCCTAAAATTTACAGCCGGGTACTCACCTCAACAACCCTGAGGAAACTCAAACTGGTGATCATTGGAGAGCAAACTTAACACCTGACCATTGAACCATTCCTCAAGGTTAATTCTTCCAATAAAGTTGGTCAATAAACTTATATTCTTATGGGTTTTTCTTAGTTTATAATCCCAAGAATCTTACTTATATGAATTGTAATCCAACAAATCATGATTTAAAAAATGGAAATCTGTTAAATTTCTTCACAATTACGATGGATGAGGAATTATTTTGACAAGGTACTGTTTGAATTTTGTTTTCTACAGATAAGTCTAGGAATTATAGTATAAAAAACTTTGTTATTTTGTTGTCAGGGTACTCTTCTACCATTAAACCACTAGAGCAGTATAGTTAAAAGCCTTATAACATTAAAATCATGTTAATTTTTATGATTGGTCTTTCCATATCAATACAAAGAATTTAATTCAAAATTCTCCCTGATACTATTTGAAAAATCACGAAGATTGTTAACAATCTCATTTAAACTTAATCTACTAGATAGAATCATACATGTCTTGTCACACAGTGTCTTCGACTGGTCTCCTCGATACATGCCTGATCCAACTTCAAGATGTATCTCATGCTCAGTTATTGACTATTAACGCAAACATGACTTGATTAGTACGGTAAACCGCATGGTTAAAGAAAAAAGAGATTAAAATCTTATCTATAATAGTGTTGAATCTAACACTATTTACAAAACATACCTCTTAGAGACAATTGGTGGAAGGTTGCTCCAGGGGAGAGAGATTATCATATCGGGCAAATTTGGAGACTTCGCAATCGCAGCAAGTTACACGTCTCGTTAAATGATGCGAGTCTGAAGGAAAAGTGCAACGAAGTGGTTTCCAGCAACTAAGCTTCTCACCAAGTATGTCTGGGTGTGCTTCCCAGAAACTCTTTTCAATTATATTACAGTGTTCAACTACTACTTTGCAGCATTTTCGAACGGGCTCGTTACCTCGGTTCGCCATTTTCTCGTCGTCATGCTGCATGTATTACTTCCAATGTTACAGCCAGAAAAGAGGAAGGATGCAAATTTCTGGAATAGTAAAAGAAAAATTAAAAATTAAAAGGCTCTATTTCTTATCATTGTATATTTATTAAAAGATCTATATATAATGCAAGAGACAGATTAACCATGTGCCAGAAAACAGAGGATCCTCGGCGGAACATGAGCGGTAATGTGTTGTAATAATCAATAATGCCAGATAGCTGCGTAAGAAGTTCATTTTTCTCTTGAGACTGAGTACCCTGTAGAACAGAATATAACAAATGCTCAGAGATCAAGAATTCCTTTCAGTGTAAAAATTAATTCTCTTACAATCTTGAGAAATTACATTGATGGAATCATTACATCCAGGCCTTACAGCGGGTTTGGCTAAGCATAAAAAATGTAAAATTATGCATGACTTACTATTCTAGAAAAAAACTACTTTTTATGAAAGAAATCCCCCCCCCCCCCGACCTATTTATAACGTTTACCAATAAACTAAGAGGTAATTTGACAAAGGTTTTGATAAAGTCGTGGATCCCATAAAATATGTGGTTAAAATTAAGTGTGTTCACAAGGTTTCTCATAAAATGTGTTCCCTAACAAGTGAAGCTATTAAACTATACTAAGAATCTAGTAACTCAGCATATGAAGTGATTTAGCACCTTCAAGTAGTTCTGAGCTTCACTTTTGCTCTTTCCGGATTTTACAAGCATCCAAAAACAAGTGTTATACTGATTGTTAATGTGGCCTGGAAATCACAAAGCAGTAATATAAACCTCTATTTTTAAGATAGTGGACGATTGAAATTATAGCTTACAAGACAAGAATAAGAGCATGTTTGACTAAGATTACAAAAATGTAAAATTTACTTTATAAAGTTTTTGTTTTTAAACATCCTTACGTAACTTACCATAGTTTCTACTTTTAAGTAAAAAAATAAATAAAATAATAAAAAATTAGAAAGAAGATACTTACATTGGTAGAAACTCTTATCTTATTTCTAACTTTAACCAATAAAAAATTATTTATTTTAAAAATTATTCTACATGTAAACCTTTTACACTATGACACACGTTTTAAGGATTTTTTTCATACAAATGCACCTTTGCTGCCAAAAGATGATTTTACAAATCAAATGAGAAGAAAGCCACTCACAATCAACTTGTCTCCATGCTAGATAATCTAGTAGAATCTCAGAGGTCGGGTAGCAAACAGCCCGCCCGTCAAAGTATGGTACATGTTTCAACTCTTTCTGTGGGAAAAACTCCTTCCATTTAATAGTGTACATGGAAGAGAATAAAGAGACAATGGCAGATACTATTTCACTGCAAATTTGTAAATTAAATAGAAAGAATTGGTTTAGATTGATTGAAATAGTGCATACAATGTATGGAACTTATGAGCAACCTTCCATTGAAAAACCAACTTAATTCTAGGACCTATAAGACATGGAGGGAAGGGATACCTGGAGCGCCTTTGATACAGCTGAGACTCTTTCTTCAAAACAAAACTGAAAGTTACTAAATTTGTCAAATGTGAGAAGCTAGGAATTGTTATTTGAGCAGGAAGAAGTCGTAAAATGTAGTACAATTTTACTACCTGTATTCATCACTAACCCCATAAGAGAAGACTATATCCCTAAACTCTTCTAGCACACCTACGGCACATGAATTCATTAAGTTTAGAGCCTGTGCATCATTTGGCTTCTCAAATTCATGGACATCAGAAAACCTGTTATAAAGCCAAAAGAAAAGAATGCAATGTCACACTCATAACATGAGAAAACATAACAAGCAACAAAAAGGACACACATGTTCAGTTAAATGTAATAGCACGAGAATAGTGAATAGTTTAACACCAATGACTTTAGGCAATTAAGGTTAAGTGAAGCTTAAGGTAATTTACCTATGAAAATGACAACCATCAATGCGAATAACAATCCAAGTGGATGGCATCATCTTGCTTCCATGCAGGAAAGATTTGACATAGTCAGGTTTAATTTTGTTAACATCCTCTGCAAATTGTCCGAGCTCCCTACAAAGACACAAGTAGTCATTCCAGAAGCTCCTTGATGCTATATTTTTTGAATGAACTTTTATGGCCTTCATCCTCAGTCTTTGAACAGGAGAACCATCCTTGTTGTACTTCACAATATGTTGAACCTAGGTCAAAATAGACAAAAGATGGACAAGTCTGGTTTTATGTAGAGTGCATTCATATATCATAAGCAAACAAAATCACATTGATTATAGACGGTCACGGGCCCCCCCCCCCCCAAAAAAAAATCATTATAAATTATTTGTTTGTTGCAATTGAAAATAAAGATATTATTGTTATTCAACTTATGGCTTAAGGCATGGTAGAGATAAGCATAAGATAATATCTTTGGGATATCATTCAGTTTGCCTGATGAAGTAAAACAGATCCAAAAATTTCTACCATAGATTTCACATAATTAATATCTAAGACAACAATTTCTATCATGAGTGTCACATTAAAGTCAACAAACATGAAAAGATTATTATATGTAAGACGCCATTAAACATAATACAATTTGAAACTATTGAAATGATGGAACAAACTGAATTTCTTGAAGCTACCTCTGTCTTGAGAATACATGTCCCTTGACGAAAGATGGCTTCTTGTTCTTTATAGTTAATATTGAACCCCTCATAAAGCAACTCATTTTTGTCCTGCTTATGTGTTCCCTATAGAAGTTTCAAATAAAAATGAACACAAGTATTTTCAACTACTGAGCGTGCGAAAAATTTGGATGAAACTCACAATGACCACATGTACGAAAGAAATGTAAACACAGATAGAGATAAGCAGAAGATCATGCTCAATCCAGACTGAATTTGTTTACTTGGAGCTAAAACCATCTAGTAGATGATTTGAAACTTCCATATGAACAAACTTTGAGTCTTTAACAGTCAAGTGCCAACACGACAATTTCATTTTGATGCATTCCAAGCTGAACCACAAATCTCAGAATCAACCACCACAAGTATATGTGAAGCTTAAGTCTTTCTTGTTATTTGTTGTCAATATTGCAGTAACATCTCCTTTGATTAATAGAATTACCTGATTACTTATCAAAAAAATATATATATATTGCAGTAACATCTAATCCATTTTTCTCTTTTTTGGTACAGTTCACCTCCAGCAAAATATGCGATATTCATACTGATGTCCTCACATGAATGTTCAGCATACCCACAAACAAGAACTGTTTTTACGACATTGACAAAATTGAGCAATTCATAAAATGGAACGCCTTAGACTGTAAAATATAAATTTATGCATGTATGGAAACATAGAAACAAGTATATCTTACTTTTTACTACAACTGTATTTCCTTTGAAAGTAATCATGCAACAGAGCATATTTGGCCTTGCTTCTTTAGTAAAGAAGCCACTTAAAGAAGGTCAAATATTTGTTTAGATCACAGAAGCAAATATATTTAATTTTACTAAAACTGCATTTCCTCTGAAACTGACTAAATCATGCAACTACTTCATTAATGTGGAAAACCATAAAAATTTATTTCCATGTATTTCACCTTCAGTATTTCTTCAGCTTCCTTTCCAGATTTTCCATTTCTGATCAGCTCCCATAGACAAGTATTGTACTGGTTGCTTAAATGACCTGCCAAGAGAATTGGGTTTAAGCCAATTCAAATAGAACTTCTCTATATCACTAATATATATATATTCTACACTCAAAATCTTAATCATTATTCAAATGCAGATTTAATGATTTATACAACTAAGTCAGAAACAAATTATAAACTTACATTCGCGCTGTCTCCATGCAAGATATGCTTGAAGAACCTCCATTGATGCACAGCTAATAACTTGTGATTGGAAGGAAGGGGGAAATCTCATCTCTGTCTGAGGAAAGAATTCCTTCCATTTTGTGACGTATACGGATGAGAAGTAAGAGATGATGAGTGAGAATATTTTGCTGCATAGCCATTTCTGTTGTCAGCCAAGCTCATTTTAAAACAGATATGACGGATTTCATACTCCTAATAAATTTATCGTGGAACTAGAACTGAAAATTTTGGTATCGAAATATTATATTTAAGGGAAGTTATTGGCACATCTAAAAGACTAGACTAGTCTTCTAACTGATCCGTTGGATACAAAAATCTAATGAATTCCTAATGCACCACATGTACAATTACAGCACATGGAGAAAACATCTCCAGTATAACTAAATGCTACATAAAAATGCTTAGACAATGCTAATAATTGTCATTCATCATTCTTGAGATTTTCTATTCACGGGCAACCAACAATTAAGCTGTCAATTGAAGTAAAGATTTCTGAATGTAAACATAGGCTGAAAAAAGATATGCCGTAGGTAATCATAAAAGCTAGTTATGCTTGACCATGCATGAAATTCAATTCTCTAGTTGTTGCAAAAAAATTTCAATTCATATTACTACTAACTAAAATGAGAATCTTTTTACGCAAAGGAAATAGTGAAAGTGAATGCGATTGAAATTGAACCCCCATCTTCAAATTGGGTTCTTCAAAAAATTTAGGATTTCAGTAAATTTGTTGGTGTGTCCTGCAATGGATATAAAAGTAGACTCTTGCAATTATTCGAGAAACTGGAGGCTAGTAGGAGACAAGGGATGAGTACACGATGAGGTAAATCAAGAAGAAATGGTGAGGCAAATTATGACGTTAAGGGTGGCAAGTCAAAGAAAGGAATGCTGGGGAGGGATGACAGAGCGTTAAAATGATCCCAAAACTGGAATGTAAGGGGGCTTGATGAAGTTGGAAAAATGCTAGTTGTTCGAATTCTGACTTTGATTACTTAGTTTAATGCCGCGGCTACTAATCCTATAGAAGGACTGCCTAATTTAATGTTGTTTATTTATTGCTTAAATTGATAATACACTTTCTATGTATTCTCTTTTGATTAATAAATTTTCATGATTACCTATTAAAAAAAGGGGAAAAAATGATAATTACTCACTATTTCATTAACCATCATTTAGGTGGCTGGTGAGGATTCTTATCCAGATAAATCTACTAGAATGAGAAAAATTACTTTTTGATAGAAATAGAGATCCAAACTAATTCACTTTCACGAAGATGTTTGATTACATTCTAGTCTTTTAACTTTGAAACACTATAGTTTTACTTCTAGCACAATAGACCGTAGCTTCCCCACTTTACTAGGTCTACTACAACCTTGCCAAATCACAACCTTAAAGGCTCTTAGACCATACATATAACCCACTTAATGCTACAAGTGGTAAACGGTCAATGTCTCCCAAGTTGCTGACTGGGCCACACTAGACCTCATGTAGCTATGCCCACGGTTAGGCAAGGACTGCTTCAAACATATACTCATTTAACTATTAAACAATTACAAAGTTCCAAGGTGCTAGAAAATCCTAATAATTAATATTTTTTTCAATTTTCTTTTGCCTAGATAAGCATCATCCACAAGCAAATGTACACCATATTCTAATTTGAAATTCGAGCAACCACACATGATCTCTAAGCAAGTGCTGTACACTAAAAACAACCACATAGGAAGTAAAAACATTTCAAAGGTTATATCACGCAACATATGCCATACATCAGGTGCAACAAAACCTTATAATGAACTTAAAATTAAAGAAATTATAGGCAGCAATAAGGTGAAAACACGAACCTTGCACGTCTCTGATAAAAATTCGTTTCCTTCTTGAACACAAAACTGCAGAAAATACATATATCAACTCAGCAATATATTAAGAAATAAAGAAATGCCAACTCATTTAATAAACAATGTAGTTTCTTTACTCTACCTATACTCATTGCTGAACCCGTATGAGAAAATAATATCTGGGAACTGCTCTGAAACCATTTTGGCACAGTCATTCATCAACTCTAATGCCCTCTTGTCATTAGGCTTCATGAACTCGTGCATTTCAGAAAATCTAATTAATACATAGAAAAATGGGTCATGCACCAGTACAGTGAAGTTTTAGTGTCGTAATTCCCTGCATATGCTTTTTAATTTAATGTACCTGCTGAAATCCCGGCCATCAATGTTGACAACAATGATGTTGGGCAGCATAATTTCATCTTCCACCTCAAAGGATTTCACGTACTCGTACTTACTATTCGCCATATCAATATGGAATGCTGAAAATCTCCATAGGGAAATAGGACAAACACTGGGTAGGCAAGGATAGAGACTAGTTTTAGGCTATTAGCAATAAACCATTACAAATTTTATCTAAATAATTGATCTTACATTCTTGTTGGCCGCAGCCATCACCCTTAATCTCCCTCCTCCCCAAAAAGCTACCCGTTTCAAGAGCAATTTTTCTATCAAGTTCTAAAAGCAAAATTGATGCATGTGGCAAGATCAAATTTCTCAAGAACCCATTAAAATCCGGCTTTGAAGCGAGTTGAAATGACGTGATTATATCAATTTACTTTTAAATGTGAATGCATTTTATCATTAACCACTTTAAATTTATTTTGCTGTATTCTTGACGTTGTGTTATGATAAATTTAGGGCTAATCAATATTGTTCACTTGTGTTATGATCAATTGAAGTCCATCATTTAGGGTGGAATTTAAACTAAAACAAAGAGGTCAGACTATGATAATTTATCGTGACCATTAAATTGGTTGATCAGTGATCAAGAAATGTTGAGAGACAGAGAGAGAGAGATGATCTAATGAGTACCGGTACTTAATTTATATTGAATTGTTGATTTAAAGATTTGTGAGTTATATATGTTGATTTGTTAATAGATTATGAATGATTTTTTCAACTTAAATGAAAGTCTCAACCTAGTTCTTATAATATCGGATTGTATTGGATTATATTTTCATATTTATATGATTTTACGTTTTTGTGCATTTATATATTAATTGAAGAATTTTTAATATTATTTAGTTAAATATTAATAAACGATCTAACTATTGTAGACGTCAACGGCCACCCTAGGTCACAACAATTCCTAGATCCGCCACTGTACACAAAATCAGTTATCAACACACGTAATCAAATATACGGGCGTGCAGAATTTTTAATTAGTATACAGTAACCACACAGTCCATACCATAGGAACCGTCGTAGAAGTTTAAAGTGTAAAGCTTCTCTCCCCCCTCTCTTTGCCTATATTTACTCATTTCAGCATTTTTAAACAAATAAAATTATCACTTCAGAGTTATTTCTTTGGAGAGAAGAGAGAGTGTATATTCAAGAAAATCCAAGATTTTTTTATGAAACCATATGGAAGATCGCAAGGAGGTAAAATATTATCCCCCTCTATGTTTGTAGTTTTCATTCTTGAATTATCCATGTGACACTTCTGATAAATTAGATTAGACAAGATAATATTACTGAAGAAATAGGAGTTAAAATATTGTTCCCCGAGTCCCATACTACTGATTTAACATGGCCTCGAATGTCTTTTCTGAATTTTCAGGTGTTTTTTATACGGGAACTTGTGAAGCTGCCAAGAAAATGAATGTTTTGTTGAGTTTATGCTGGATCAATTACATTATGAAACTCTACAGAAAGTAAACAAAATAAAGTTTCCTTTTCTTTTCTTTTCTTTTTTTTTTCTCTCTCTTGATTTTTGTCTTAGTTGTCCACAGATTTTTGTATTCATGTGTTTGCTTTCATAATCTGGATGATGTTTAACATATTTCAGTTCTTGATAACATCTGCAGTAGCAGATCTAGAATTAAAGATCAGCTAGGGCGGCCGTTGACTAACGGCCGTAATAGCAAGATCATTATTAATATTTAATTAAATGATATTAAAAATTCTTCTATCTATATGTAAATTAACTAAAATGTAATAATCATATTCACATGAAAATATAATTCAGTACAATCCAAAATTATTTTTAAAAAAAAAGGTGTAAATAATTAAACCTCACTCTGTAACTTCTCAGATTTATCGTAAATCACAAGTTATACTATCATCAAGTTTAAATTTCCAACTTTCAGCAACAATTTATTATTTATCACACAAATTCCCCAAATTAACATTTAAATGATAATAACACAGCCATATAAAGTAAAGGTTCTCACTTCTGTCAAATTTATACACTTGATTAGCATTTTAGACTATACCTCTAAGTTAATAACAAAGAAAAAGAGAACACAAAAAACAGATAAATTCAAAATACACAAATGTAAATTTAAAATTCTAACCACTGCCAAGGGCAACTAGTCCACTTTCCACACGTTTAAAATCAGGCTCCAATTGCATTTAATCAAATTTTCTTAATTAAATAGATATAATTCTAACTAAAATCAATGTCTTCACAATTCACAAACCCTAAAATGCAAAAGATTCAATTTTTTTATCATTTAAGAATTAAGAAAATAAATGCAATAAAATTACAAGCAGGACTGGCGGCGACGGGTGGGAGTACACCGGGAAGTTGGAATCGCCGAGTAGGTGTCTCGGGTAGAAAAATAGGGAAATTTTCTTGATTGACTTCAGACTTGGGAATGGATTGTTGTGATTTATTTTTGGCAATTTTTTCTTCAGTGGGCCACAATTTAAAAAAAGAAAAAGGCCCATTCTTCCACATTTTTCTGGAGAGAAAAAAAAAAAAAAAAGGGCCCAAGTGCCTTGACTTCATCTTCCCCAATATCATATGACTTCTACCCGGCGAACACAGTCTCTCCGGTATCCGAATAATGTGCCGGTGATGCGTGACCCCGCGACGGAACGGACGTCCGGTAATATGCCTCCGGGGAGGGAGGGGAGTTTTCATACGGGTGTCATTATCGGAAATGATCGGAAAACATTACGAAAAAGACGAAATACCATGGCATGTTTGTTTTTCTTCTTGGTTGAAGGCTGAACCAAAGACAATGACAGCGTTGGCAGCGGTGGAGGAGTTGGTGGTGAAGGTGCTGACGGTTGCGCCTCCATGCTTGAACTTGGATCCCCCATTACCGGACCTTCAGAACCAGCAGTGGGAGAATTCCCACGAAAGAGAGAGATCTAGAGAAAGAAACAGGTTTGATTGTTTAATCTGAGGTTTCAAACCTGAAAATAGTGGCCATGGAATTGGGAAATTTATTTTTTTTTTTAATAAGAATTGAAGAAAAATAGGTAATGGTTTTGAGGTTTCCATGTCTTTTTTTTTTTTTCATGGAACATGCTTCAGTCCAATGCTCCCCGGTTTTTTTTTTTTTTTTTTTTTTTTTTAAATGGAACATGCTTCAGTCCAATGTCTTCGAAATCGTGGAACTAGAAATACCGCGTTACTCAATTTATTTAATTTTGATTAAATTATTGTGTTTATAACCATGATGGACTATACACTTCTGAACGTCAAATTGACCCTTTTTGCCAACAAAAATAACTCAAATTTAGTAAATTAACAACGTTAAATTTGCCATTATAAGATTCCCTTTCAATTCGTTCGTTTAGCGATTATTAAGTAAGCATCTAATAAGCCGTGTCTAGTATCTTGTCAATAAAGTAGAATTGGACTTCAGTTTTTGACATTGTTATAGACGAAATGGTCACATTGAAACAAAAATATTAGTTGGGAGATGAAATTCGAAATTTAGTCAATAACATTAAAAGATCCGAGATGGTATATTAGATGTCAGCGATGCGATTATGCTACACAAAATAATTATTATAGTCCACAAAGAGACATTAATATAATAAATAAATTATTATATAACTCATAAAAGGTAATATGGGCGCATCAACTAGACAAGTAAAATACAGGCTTTTAAAGAGATATTTTAATGGTAATGAATGTAAAGTAATGAATAAAAGTAACGAAAAGATAAAACATCTATTACATAATTTGATATTGAAAAATCAACCAAATCAATTTCCATCGGATCGTTTTGGATGGATTTGAACAAAAAATTTGGGTTGATTCAATTAATTTTTAACTATTAAAAAGTCGGATTGGATTAGGTAGGTTGCAATTTAAGCAACTAACTCGTCAATTAACCAACCTATCCACCTGATACAATTTTTTTTTTTTTCAATTTTAAATTTAGATTTTTTGCCCCTGTTTGGGACACATTATTTGTTTCATTAAAATGAGAATTCCAGCGTTTGCACACACAGCTGAACCCCACACATAAAAGATGAGAAGTCAACAAAACTGGCTGGATGTGATAATTAACGGTCAGAATTTTCATTTTTTGTCCAATAATGTGCCTCAAACAAGCCTTTAAACTTTAAACTCACAAACATTATTCTTTCAACCAATTTGTCTACCATTTTGCCTCTCTGATAAGTCTCTCTTTTTTTTTCCCTGTTACTTGCTCATATGTCTTCCGAAGGCAGTATCCACACATTTCTAAAGCTTCAAATATGCTTTCCTCACAAAACTTCATGTGTTTTGTAGGTTGCTTCATATGAGTTTACTACCTTAACTTGCATTCCAGGTGTAATCACGTATCGAGGAGCTAAAATTTTCGGTATTAATTTCTGCTGTAGATAATTAATGTGTTGTCTTTGTCGCTAATATAAAAGCTAGCTATTATTGCAATTCATAACTTTATCTCATTCCAAAGGGCTATCTTTCTTTCTTTTTTTTTTCCTTTTTTTTTTTTTAAATAATAATTTATTAATACCCTCACTTATGGCGGAGGAAAACTGTAGGAACAAACCATCAACTAATCTAAACAAATATACACAAAAAGTCACAACTATTCAAATCATCACCAACCATTACTTACTTTCTCAAATAAGCCGCTCCCATCATGTCCAAACAAAGTAATCCTTGAGCAAGTCTTGACAGTTCCGTCCACGTGTTATACCGTTGTGACAAACCTTTAGCTCCCATCCCAGCTAAATAATCAGCCACTTGATTGCATTCCAAAGGGCAATCTATATGTTCTCCCACATAGTAAATTTCAAATGCATTTTAGACAAAAACTGCCAGTTCTGTGAACAGCTATGTTTTGTTCTACCTTATTGGTTTAGGCTTCATTTTTAAATATGCCTGAATTAAGAAAACGTTTGATAAGCTTCCTTTGTTATAGGAATTGTTATAGATGCAATTATGATACAGCATGGATCCTACAACCATCCTTTAAGTTTAAACTGTGATGCCTGTTTGTGAAAATAAGGCTACCAAATGAATGGAAGTTTAATTTGTTTACTACAGAAAATAGTTTTATTATAACAACTATGTATAAAATGTAAATTTCTCTCGTCCATCTGATACCGAAGGCCTACTTCCGTCCTATTTCGATGGGTGACCGATTATTTTGTTTACACTGATTTCATTATTGATATATGCACATAACAATCATTAAATTATAATTGAAGAGAGAAAGAGGGGAAGAAGGAAAGAGAGGAAAGGGAAAGGTGTGGGAGCTAAGAGGCAAGGAACGAACACCCCTACATGTATAATAAAAAGGAAATGGACACAAGGGGGACATGTTAACTTAAATTATTTAATTAAAATTATACTATATAAGATCTTTATTTTTAGACTTGTCAATGTTTAATAGAATCAATACTTTTCTAGTTTTGATTTTTTGTTGTTAAAATCTGATGAGTAACTTTCTTCCTAAAAATTATGACACACCACGTTGTGTGTATGACACATCTTGAAGTATTCAAGGAGTGTCGGTGACCAAGAGGACACGACACATTTTGGATTGTCCATCCTAGTAGAAGTGTCCGTGATAGTTGGGGAGGATCAGAGTTCATATGAGGGTACCTGACCTAATTTAAGTAGAAAGCATTTTAGGAAGTACAATCCTATAATTGAGTTCAAAATATAAAATGGCAAGAATTTTGAATAAAATTTAATTTTGCATCAGTTATACTCTTGCTTTTTGTCAGCTTGCAGCATGTGTTTTGAAAAACTATTGAGGCATGCCTTCTTCATATGACTTAGATGTTAGAAATTATACATTAATGTTTATTCTGTAAAGAGTTTTGAAACTATTTATGTTATCTGATTTATCTCCTAAAGAAGTTAAGTTTAAGCATATGTAAAAATGAATAAGGAATTTAGAATGGCTGTCGAGGCATGAGAGAATATAGGGGTTTGAAAATTCTAGTTACGGAGAAGATTGCATTTATTAAAAAAATCAGCTAGCAGCAGGTGTAAAAGTTGATGGCTCATTGAATTTTTGTTTCCATATTGGTCATCGATGATAATATGGATGTTTGAATAAAAGACAAAGTTCGGAAAGTTCTATTGGCATTTTAAGAATGATTTATGAACCATGCGATCTTGAGCAAGTGAACTAATCTATATTCTTCTGTTCTTTTTTGGGTTGTACAACTTTTTCTCAAGGAAGCAACTATCGTTCCTTTAAATTTTCTTATGTGGTTCCCTTTTTAATTTTTCATGGCATAGATCATAATAAGGTATATCATCTATGAAAAACTGAGTGACTGTTGTGGAAGATTATGTTCCAGCGCCAGCAGTCTCACCATTTTCTATCAGAATTGAAAGCCTTTGCCTTTTTGTACTTATTATTGAATATCGTTTTTTTTTTTTTTGCTGGCAGTTATTGGATCTTCCTGGTATTATTGAGGGTGCTAAAGATGGAAAGGGTAGAGGTAGACAGGTAAGACATTTTTTCTGATCACTGATTCAGTACTATTTTCTTGGTGGTTTTAACCCCATCCCCTCTTATGCTCTTCATCAGTTTCTCTTCATACCATGATTCTATCTGGTCTGAATTCAGGTCATGTAACTGTATTCTTACTGTGTTGGATGCAATAAAGCCAATTACTCACAAACGACTCATTGAGAGAGAGCTTGAGGGATTAGGTATAAGGTAACATCTTTGTTGTGCTATATATACTTGCTGTTCATCTGGTTAAATATCCTCTCTATGCTATCATGATGCTTTCTGCCATCTATCATTTTCTTTATTTGCTGTTTGATTATAAATAGGGAGTTGCTCGTGTAACCTGAATCCTCAAAGAATATGCTGCAGGATGCTTTCTACTTTACAATTTCCGAGTTTCATAACTGATAATATGTGGTAGATATGTTACAGAATGCAATCTTGTAAACTGTCCTATCATATTGATTTTTGATTTTGTAAAGTCATATCATAGAATACAACTGAACTAATTGTTGTTTTCCTAGAAATTGACTGGAAAGAACATTGAAGTATGACAGAAATGGTAGTGTTAATAGTATGGTCCTACGAGGAGTCAAAGATGTCCATGATACATATGATCAATGGAATGCAATTAAAAGTCAAAGGAGTGTCAAAGTGTTGCCCAAGTCATTTTTCCAAATTCTCAGTCACAAGTTGTGATGCATTTTTCGCATACAAAAACATGCTATTTCTAAAAGAATTGAAAATACTGACGACTGCTTAGAGATCGCTCGCTGGTTGCTCGATAATCGCTTGAGAGGCGTTGTTACTGGGGAAACCTTAGGTTCACGATTTTTTTTTATTTTCTAATCATATTCAACCTCAAAACATTTCATATTATTTATACCAAATATTAAATCGTCTCAAAGGTAGGTTGAATCATTAATTTACGTTATAGATCATTCCTTTGAAGATCTAAAACGCATTCTATTGATTCCTTGATTCAACCTCAAGATCTTTGATTCTTAAATTCATCCAAAATATTGTTATTGGTTCTGTTGCGACCTATTCTTCTTTTAGTCTTCTTTTCAAGCAGGGACGGACCCAGCCGTTTTGGATTATGGGGTCAAGAATTTAATACATCGTATCTTTTGCTATGGTCGATCATTTCACACACTATTAAGAAGCGGAAAACTAGACCATGAATGCTTAGAAATGATATTAAGAATGCAATATTTCATTTTCATTTGGAATGTGTTAAAGTGGGTCGAAAACGAGTTAAAACAACCATTTTTTTAAAAAAAAAAAAAAAAAAAAAAAAAAAAAAAACCATGCAATGCTTAACTTTGTATTGAAGCTTCTTGAATTTTTTTCATATGGTGAAATAGACAATTCCTGGGTCTCTCTCTCCACCTCTTCCTCTCCCTCTCTCCACTATTTGAAAAAATGATGTCTGTGCTTGTAAGATGAAGAGTTGAATAAGCAGCTTACCTTTTTTCTCGTCATGCAAAAAATGATTTGGTGTCTCATTAATCACAAGCCTGTGAAAACTTAGAACCCGTAGGTGTTATTCTATCTTCATTTTTCTCGATGCTTATATCTAGACAGTTAAAAGATTTTCAGTTAAGACAGTTGATTTTCTCAAGTTTATTAGTTGTAAAATCTTAAGCTCACACCATTTTTAGGCTGTACTTCTCAAAAATGTATGAGCTAATGACATCATAGATGAGGTTGTCCTCTAAATCAGTAAATCTCTGTGCTGTTTCCCTTTTAGAAAATATAGTGGCTGACGATTTCGTTGTTCCTTATGTTTCGCGTAATAATTTGTTTCTTATTATGATTTGCAACAAATTAATGAAGTGCTCATCTAGAATGGAACATGAGGGTCTGCTGGAGAAAATATGGGAATATCTCAATTTAACTCACATATACACAAAGCCCAAGGGAATGAACCCAGACTACAACGTTCCTGTAATTTTTGTCATCGAAAATGACAACAATTGAGGACTTCTGCAACCACATCCTTGTTTCTGAAACTTTCGATTGTTCATTAGTTTCTCTTCTCATTCCATGCATTTGCTTCATTTCCACCATTTTGTTAGAAATTTTCTGTATTCTTTAGAATATGTTTTTGGGATATCTGAAATAATTGTGACAAAATGTTTCATAGAATGTTTTAGTTATCTGATTCTCAACACTTCCTTTATTCTAAACTGACTCTTCGTTTTTCAAATTATTTAGTGCATTAGTTTGGGGTTCAAGCGTGCACAGGGTGAGCAAGGTAACTGTTGGGTTTTTGATACCCAATAAATCCCGGGCTATGATGTTAACGTGGGTTAATATTATTTCATAGGTATAGGCCGATGAATGAAATAAGTCCAACAACCAAATCCATGAGCTACACCCGACCCAATTGTATTACTTATGGATGGCTTGAATCTTGGCCCGTTTACCCCTTTAATGGTCCAACTTAAAGCCTAACCCTAGAGTATATATATAAATATAACCCTAGCCTCTTTGTGATGATGATTGTGTGATTTTGAGAGAAGAAACTAGTGAATCCCGGCTGCCCACCTTTTGTGTGAGAAAAAGGTGTCCAGAAGTGTCCAAAACGCTTGTATAACATGTGCAATTGGTAGTTTTTTCATAGTATACATTTGTGGTGTCTTCTCCTAGCCTTTGTGGCGATAAATCATCATCCCTTCTTGTCCTACGTGGGTAAGATTGTATAGCAACTAAGGTGAATCAATTGGTTGTGGTTTGGAGCCGTTTGGATTGGTTGTTGGTAGAAAAAGGTACGTTGGACTGAGTCTGGAAAACCACCGTTTGAAGATCATTTTGAGAGAGCTTCCGCAACAATTGGTATCAGAGCTTCAAGGTGAAGGTTTTGACTCGAGAAATCTACCAGAAATCGTCCAAAAAATCAGCAGAAACGTGGCAGAAATCAGATCGAAAAACTGTCCAGAAAACTGTTAAAAATCAGTCTCTATTTTGGTGTTTTCTGACCAATCCAGAACGAGTTTGGGGAAACGGAGACCACTGGCGTGACGTGCAGGAGGAGGTGAACCCTTCGGGCCGGCGCGTGTGGTGGCACGTGAAGCCCACGCGCAGAGAAGAGAGGCCGCGCGTGAGGGCGCGTGAAGCTTAATTTGGAGACGGTCTCTTCAGGCAATTTGTTCCTTATATTATTTCTGACATTTTTCGTGTTGAAAGTTTTCTGTTTCAGGGTACGCAGAAGAATATAGATAGCGTTGTTCTTCGGGCGTTCGGGACTCGATCGTGATTTTTTGGTTGCTGTAGTTTCCAGAGACTTTAGGACGAATAGTGGTGGTCCTAAAGTGATAAATTCACAACTCTCATAATTTACGGACTCAGATAGTCCGCTCTGGTATATTGGCTTAACTTAGTTTTAAATTTCAGCATTAGCAGATCATCGTGTGGGGTGATCGTTAGGATTGGGGGTTGTCATTGCTTGGCAACCATTGCTTGTGCTAGAAAATTTAGAAATTATTTGCTCTGTTTGTGAAGTGTTGAGTTTTGATTGCAAGTTAGTAGTTGATTTTGTGCTTTACCTGTCATATAGTCACTGTGTGAGGCTTGTTGCGTGGAAATTCGAACTTTTGTTTATATACCTTCGTGTTGCATTGATTTTCCTGTTAGAACACCTGGACTTGACCCGTTCGAACATTCCCTTGATCTAAGATCGTGAATCTTACGAAACCCTGGGAATTTAGAACGGTGTATATTGCGGCCGTAGGATAACTTCGTGTAATCTATCTGTGCTTTTGGTTGTTCTAGTTTTTTAAAAATGTCTTTACGCTTTGAAGTTGGAATTTTTAATGGGAAAGGGGATTTTTCAATTTGGCAACAAAAGATGAAGGGTATTTTGGTCCAACAAAAAGTTTCAAAGGCCATAGATGGCAAATTTCCTGCAAATTTAACAGAAGTACAAAAAGAAGAGTATGATGAACTTGCATACACTTCAATTATTTTACACCTATCTGATACTGTTTTGAGAAAAGTAGGAAAACTGGATTCTACAAAACAACTTTGGGAAAAGTTGGAGGACTTATATTTGCTTAAATCAACTCCTAATAAATTGTACTTGCTTGAACGATTTTTCAGCTTTAAAATGGATCCTTCAAAAGATCTCGATGATAATCTAGATGTCTTTAACAAATTAGTTCAAGACATCGTTAACTGTGATGAAGAGGTATCTGAAACGTATAAAGCTATTATCCTGCTTAATTCCATGCCTGATTCATATAGGGAAGTTAAGAATGCAATTAAGTATGGTAGGGATACCTTAACACCCGAGATTGTCATAGACTCACTTAGGAGTAAGGAGATGGAGATTAAGGCTGAAAAAGAGGATAAGAGGAGTGGCGAGTTACATATGATGAGGAGTAGGATGAAGTTTAAGCAAATGAATTTGGGTAGAACTCAAAACGGTAGTGATTCGAGTAGTGACTCGAGTGATGAGCGTAGTAAGAAGAAGGGCAAGGGACGAGACAAGTCTAATGGTAAAAGGTGTTACAGTTGTGGTAAATCTGGACACTTTATTAGGGACTGTCCCAAGAAGAAAAATAAGCTGAAGGGAAAGATGAGAGGTGAGACGAATTTGGTTGAGGGGTCGAGTTATGACCCCAGTGAGGTTTATTGAGTGTAAACCTAGTACTGCATATGCATCTATGTGTGATCCTTTCTACATGTGTGTGATTGTCTAAATTTTGTTGCATGATTATCTGCTACATTTCAATGTGTTTGATATGTGCATTTACATGAATTTGAGACATTAGGATTACTTGGTGTAATTGCTTGCATACATAGTGGGTTAGGATGCATTAGCAGTGTGTTGTGTGTCTTTTGGTGAGGTGGAGTATAGTTGCCTAAGGGTACATGGTGGTTTGTACCGAGGGATGTAGAGTGTGACATTTGGATCACGAGTGGAGATGTGATCAAATGTCTAGAATCCTTTATCTGGAAAGAGACCCTGATCAGGTGGAGTGTGAGAGAGGCACTTCTATCACTTCTGTTAGGTGGAGACCCATTATCCACGTAGGTTGGGAGAAGTGATGTGGAGATAGAGGATTATCCCATGGACTTAGGATCTATTGTGACTTGCCAGTTAGACATGAGTTGAGTGATCTGTCTAGTGAGTGTGGTGGGCGATGAGAGGAGATATGTGTTCTCGAGGTGTGAGCAACACGGAATGGGATAGGATAAGTGTGGTGAGGTCTTTTCTTAGGGTCATTTATGCATGTGTTGCATATGTGATTGACCGTGGTTTGATTGACTTGGTGTTAATCTATGGTTCTATGTGAACGTGTTTTCTGAAAAGATCTGTGTGTGTTATCCTATAATATATCGTCATCGCATGTGTATTCGCTCTTGATTGTTTACTGTTAAATATTTGCTTCTACTTGGGTGTTTTTGACCTTAGCCCCAGTGAGTACATGGAGCGGGTATGGTATGTGTTTCAAGTTGGAAACACGAGGTAAGGTCTGTGATCCAATTTTATTGGCTACCTTGATATGCAAGTGTTAACTGTGTGTTTTGATTGCTTGCAGATTTATTGGGCATCAAGGTGAAGATTTGTTGGGTTTTTGATACCCAATAAATCCCGGGCTATGATGTTAACGTGGGTTAATATTATTTCATAGGTATAGGCCGATGAATGAAATAAGTCCAACAACCAAATCCATGAGCTACACCCGGCCCAATTGTATTACTTATGGATGACTTGAATCTTGGCCCGTTTACCCCTTTAATGGTCCAACTTAAAGCCTAACCCTAGAGTATATATATAAATATAACCCTAGCCTCTTTGTGATGATGATTGTGTGATTTTGAGAGAAGAAACTAGTGAATCCCGGCTGCCCACCTTTTGTGTGAGAAAAAGGTGTCCAGAAGTGTCCAAAACGCTTGTATAACATGTGCAATTGGTAGTTTTTTCATAGTATACATTTGTGGTGTCTTCTCCTAGCCTTTGTGGCGATAAATCATCATCCCTTCTTGTCCTACGTGGGTAAGATTGTATAGCAACTAAGGTGAATCAATTGGTTGTGGTTTGGAGCCGTTTGGATTGGTTGTTGGTAGAGAAAGGTACGTTAGACTGAGCCTGGAAAACCACCGTTTAAAGATCATTTTGAGAGAGCTTCTGCAACAGTAACTAACTATAAGAACTTTTTAAATGCAGGTCTTCCATTTGTTTGAGCCCTATTTTTCCAAAAATTAATTTTTTGAAAACTCATTTTCAACCACACATTCTCCAATAGAATAATTTTTCACGTAGATAAAAAACTATTTCTTACATTCTCCAAAAAAACACTATTCCAAAATACATTTTCCCCCCAAAATGGGTATCAAACAAGGGCATTTGTTGCTGAGTGATTAATGATTCACCTTGCTATTTACCAGGAGCATGAATTGGAAGACGAAGATGCTGTACAAATCATTAAAAAGGTGTAGAAGTGAAAGTTGAGGAAAATATTGCAACATGATGCATGAATGGAATTTCTAGCATAGAAGTTTTTTTACTTGTGCTAGGCTTTGTAGTAAGCTACAGCGTGTCATCTCCTATGGTCGGCTTAAGCTATAGGTAATAGATAGAGTTAAATGGAGATATCGGGGCTAGAAGTGAATTACAACTTGGGTCAATCTGTGGATCGACGTGTAGTTAACTCATTTTATGGTTGATGAGGGATATGATTTTATTTAAGAATATAATAAAAGAGATCAACCATCGAATTTTGGTCTGTGTACCTACGTCGATGGATAATCTTTAAACATTTTACAAGTATGAAATATCCTTTTTCCGAATATAGAGTTGTTTTGAAAGCCAGTTGCATTTATCTATACTTGTATTTTCAACACGGTATTTGACATGTCAATTGTATTCAATTTTTATGAAGATTAGCTGCATGAACCATGCTACAAGTACATAATTTTTTGATAGGAAAACTTTACAGACAACACACGGTACGATATCATTGAAAGATGAGAAAAAAAAATGTCCACTTAAATTTTGCCACATCAGTATCGGTACAAATTCTATTAAATTTTTATGTACTTATGACTTTATTGTAGCTGCATTTGTTACATGTATTCTAATTTACATTATTTGTCACATAACGCGTCTAAATTTTGACAGCGATCCAAGTCAGGTTGAGATGTTATTCTAATTTTTGACGTTAATTCAAGTCGAGTTGAGAAGTTTAACTTCATAAAATAGTGCAATTTTCTCTGAACTTTTTGACGTTCTTTTCTTTCTCCCATTTCTCTTTGTATGAACATAGCATGTACCAGTACCACGCTCTTGAACAAACATAGAAATAAAGTAATTAATCTTATTAACTAAGGTGATTATTGTTTATAGCCAAATGACTTCCCTATTTGGACATGTATACAGTGGTGGAGTTAGGATATTTTATTTGGGTGGGCAAAAATTATGTAGCAAAAATTATTATAAATGATATTATTATAAATATTCTCAACGTATTTTCATATTTTAAAAATATCGTATAATTACATCATTATCAATTTCGTTAAATATATTTTCTCAATAGACAAAATATTGTTTTGTTCTATTACAAAATCTTTTCAAAAAATTGCTAGCTAAAACCTTCCAAGAAGTACATGAAGATTGCACAACGATTAGAGATGAAACTTGAATTGTCAATTTCCTTGGCCCTAGCTCCATCGCTACTTACAACTACACCAATAACAAAAAGTACAAGAAGAAAAAGTAAGATAACCCCATAAGTAAACACGGAAAGACAAATATGTTTCATTGAAAGAGAACCATGCTATTAATTCAAATAAAATGTTAGAAAATAAATCAACATAATGCTACCCAGATCTAGATATTTTACAATAACTCCAATTCACAAAAAGCACACATTTCATGTTACAAAATAAAATAAAATAAAATAAAATCGCATATACATATATACCCTTTTTGGCCGGCATTGTCCCAAATCTGGGACTTGACTACCTTATCATCAATTTGGGTGCTTCGAGTGGGGAACTCAACTTAAATGGTCGAATTTGGCTTGAGATTGAACTTATTTCGAGTGAAATTCAATTTGTCGACACTTGAATCGCATATCAGCACCACCTTGAATAAGTAATCGTAGTCGTCTTCCGCTCAATACCATTATTTCATCCTGTTTAGTAATATATATGAATGTATATAGAAGTGAACTTGTATTTATTGACGTTTTCCTTTGAATCTTACCACTTCCAATCTCATGCAATCCTCCCAAAAAAAAATAAAATAAAATAAAATAATTAGAGAATATCAATTTTTTTGGGGGGTCCACTGACCACCCTTGCCCAAGCGTGGCTCCGCCATTGCATGCATATCATATTCAATTTTTATGAAGATTAGATATATTGCTAAGTTTATTTAACTTTATATTAATTGTCGTGTAATGAGAAAGCATGATTCGTTTCAAATTTTTGACATCTGTTCAGATCAATTTAGTCAAGTTGAGAAATAATATCTAACTTCATAATTGAATCAACCCGAATTTTTGGTTCAAATCCATCCAAACTGATTTGACGCAATTCGATTTGGTTGATTTTTCGATATCAAATTATGTAATAGACGTGCTATCTTTTCGTCACTTTTATTCATTACTTTTCATTCATTGCCATTAAAATATCCCTTGGAAAGCTCGTATTTCACTTGTCTAGTTGATGCACCCATATTACCTTTAAATGAGTTATACAATAATTTATTTATTATATTAATGTCCCTTTGTGGACTGTAATACTTATATACCTTGTGTAGCATAATCGCATTTCTAGCATCCAATATACCATCTTGGACCTTTATAGATAATAGAATTGTCTAAAATTTAGTACGAGGTTAGCAACTATTATTGAAAATGGACTAATTAAGGAGCCGTTTGGTATCCATTTTTTTCAAAATGTATTTTTCTCTCTCTTCTTTTCAACCACATATTCTTTATTAAAATAATATTACACGTAAATTAAAAACATTTTCTTATTTTTTTACCACACATTTCTTATCAATTTACTATTCAAAAATGCACTTTTACATAAAAATGGATCCCAAACACCCCCTAACTGAGTAAATGGAAAAAATTTCAGCTCTGAAATATAGAAAATTGTCATCATCAACTCATGAATTCATAATCTTCAGCAAAATTTCATTGGAAGTCACTCAACTTGCAGGTCTATTCCATGTTAGTGATTAAATTTCGAATTTCATCACCAATTAATATTTTTGCTTCAATGTGACCATTTCGTCCAAAATCATGCCAACTGAAGTCGAATTCCACTTGATTGACGAGATGCTAGACGTGGCTTATTAGATGCTAAATTAATAATCGCTAAGCAAATGAATTGAAAGGGAATCATATAAAGGCAAATTTAATATTCTTAATTTACTCAATTTGAATTATTCTCGTTGGCAAAAATGGTCGATATGACGTTCGAAAGTAATTGGTGCATAGTCCATTCATGTGAAGTGACGATAATTGTTGATCGTAGTTATAAACATAATAATTTAATCAAAATTAAATAAATTGAGTAAAGCGGTTGAAATTAAAATTTCCCTATAGCTTTTTATATGATATGAATTGGTATTTCTAGTTCCACAATTTAAGGTCCGAAGACATTGGACTGAAGCATCTTCCATGAACAGAAAAAATAAAAATAAAAAACCATGGAAACCTCAAAACCATTACCCATTTTTCTTCAGTTCTTGTAAAAAAAATTCCCAATTTCATCGCCACTATTTTCAGGTTTGAAACCTCAGATTGAAAAATCAGACCTGTTTCTTTCTCTAGATCTCTCTCTTTCGTGGGCATTCTCCTATTGCTGGTTCTGAAGGTCCGGTCATGGGGGATCCAAGTTCAAGCATGGAGGCGCAACCGTCGGCACCTTCACCGCCAACGCCTCCACCGCCGCCAACCCCTTCATTGTCTCTGGTTCAGCCTTCAACCAAGAAGAAAAACAAACATGCCAGGGTATTTCGTGTTTTCCGTAATGTTTTCCGATCATTTCCGATAATGACACCCGTATGCAAACTCCCCTCCCTCCCCGGCGGCATATTACCTGATGGTCGTTCTGTCACGGGCTCACGCATCACCGGCACACTATTCGGATACCGGAAAGGCCGTGTAAGCCTGTCCATTCAAGAAAACCCTAAGACCCTCCCCACACTGGTGGTCGAGTTGGCCATTCAAACCAATGTGCTGCAAAAGGAAATGAGCCTTGGAATGGTGAGGATCGCCCTGGAATCCGAAAAACGACCCGATAAAGACAAGACGAAGCTCTTGGAGGAGCCATTATGGACAATGTACTGTAATGGAAAGAAATCCGGCTATGGCGTGAAGAGGGAGGCAACGGAGGAGGATTTGAATGTCATGGAAGTTCTCAAGGCAGTGTCGATGGGGGCGGGGGTGTTGCCAGGGAAATCCGAGGCGGAAGGACCGGACGGTGAAATGGCGTACATGAGGGCGTGTTTCGAACGAGTTGTGGGATCCAAAGACTCGGAGACTCTATACATGTTGAGCCCTGATGGGAACAATGGACCTGAATTGAGTATTTTCTTTGTAAGGATTGGTTGATTTTTTGAAAAAAGGTTTAACCCCAACCTTAAGGACTCCCACCGCCTCGTCTCTGAAGATCGTTAAGGAGGTAAATCGTGAGATGTGCTATAGTAGGACAGGGAACAACAGCTTGCCCGTACACTGGTGCTCACAAAGAGTCCAATTTCATATATAAGGAATCAAACCTTCATATTGCGGCTTCTCGGAATAGGTTAATTTTTTAATTCTATGCCAAGGTTGAGTAGTGTTAATTTATAGATACATATTTTATGTAGACGAAATATTGAAAAAAATAAATATATAATTTATTTATCCAGATTAATTTAAGGGCTTTCTAATTTGTTCTTAATTTCTTTTTTTCTTTTAGAATCAAGATTAGCGATATGATGTATTTATTATTATTTTTTTTTTTGCATGGACTCTTACTAATTTATATTTGATGGAAAACCTCGAATCACTAGCTAATATTTTTTTTTCAAAAATTTTGGAAACCTAAGAAAATGGTCTTACCTTTATTGATCTACTTTAACAAGATATACTAATTACGAAGAAGATTTTGGATGAAATGGAGATCCTCGAGACGATGTTGATGGTACCGGGTTGTTTTTTGGAAAACCCGAGGTTCAGTACGTACATGAGGGTGCATTTTAGATGAAATTTGGTAGATAAAAAGGATTGTATGGAAAGAACACATGAGAGATTATTCATAACTTATTTATCAAGATTAATTTTTAGGCTTTCTAATTTGTTCGTTTTACATTTTCGTAGGCTTGTAGCTTATAATTTTAAAAACTTTAATTGTCGCTTTCAAAATAAAAAATAAAAAAATAAAAAATCTCTGTTTTTTGTTACTATTAAGTTTAAATTTTTAGTTTTGAAAATATATTGTAACTTAGATAAATACAATTATATTTTTGTATATTATTACTATATTACTAGCCAATATTATTTGTAGCCCTAATTAAAATGTTAAATACTTGTAACTCTTACATAATTATGGTATTAATATTATTAATAAGGAAGGTATAATTTGCTATTTCATAACAGGTTAAAATGGAGGAGAGACACTTGATTCTACTTTAATTCCATTTTCAAATATACTGGTAAGTGTAGTGTACGTATAAACTATATATGGTATTTCATCTTATTCTTTACCATATAGTTATTATTTTGGGCAATTAAAAAATATATTGTCCATATTCTCGTGCACATTTTAGGAGAAATCAATATGATTTTTATAGGGTTCGATCTTGAAGCTGTGGTGGTAACTGTACGAAGGTTGTGCGACTCTAAATGCCAACATTTCTTATCTCTTATTTCTTTATTTAATTTATTGTTGATTATGTTTATCATATTATTGTTTAATTTCCGCTATACATGTTTAGTTATAATATCTATACAAAAATCCCAGCAATAATTATATCAGCTTATTTTTTTCTTGGTTAGTTTTACAATTCATCTTTATTTATTATTATTATTTTTTTTTTAGGGTGAACTTCTACCACTTTAAGAAAGAATATACATAGGAAGGGGTTGGAATACCGAATCAAAATACGAACTATTGAGATACACTCCACGAACCTTACCCATATTGGCGAAGCAAAAGCTACATGCGAAGGGGTTTTAGAGGCTCGTCCCAAGTAGACGAACTTATCCCCATCAGGGCTAGCAAAAACTACTATCCAAATGCAAAGAAAATGTTTAACGCGCGACTACGGGCTACTAATACAAAAACACGTAGGCTAACAAATAAAATATGATATTCATAACAAAATCGATTACAAGGCAACCAATAGGGATCCGACATCAATTGTATTCCCTAAAAAGACTAAATTACCTCCAAAGCCTGAGAAAAGTCCATATATACCCCTATTTTTTAATAATAACGCATACAATTCAAATATTTCCCTCACAAATAACTATTTCCCCTCTTACTTCAAGTTTGAGTATCGAAACGAGTAAGTTTAGAAGGAGAAAATCATAGTTAAGTGAGAAAATTTATTAAAATCATAGTTAAGTGAGAAAATCACAGTTAAGGAGAAAATACAACGTAGAATTTTTTTTGCCACTTGGGCGAATGAAATTTAGATAGATGATGAGCATGGGTTTGGTTGCGTTGATCGATTTTAGCTTTCAAAGATTCAAAAAAATCACATGAGATATCCTCCTCCTCATCGTAGTCCTTGAAAAAACTAAGTGCCTAATTGCAAGCCTCATCACCACCATAATAAATGCCTTGACATTAAAAGACATAATGGCCAACACTAGAAGGTACCATGTTGCAAAGTTGGCTTCGAATAAAATCGCTCCAAAAAAATCTCAATGTAGCCCATTTGTTGCATCAGTCGATGAACTTCGAGAAGTATATAGACAATGGAGGGCCACCAACCCATTGGACCATGGCAGAGATTTTTGGGTTTCAACAGAATGGAGCTTGAAGTGAATGCAATAGTCCTTCATGTACCAATAGAAAATGGGGACGAGGAAACATTGGTGTGTAAATCGGAGGTGGGTGGCGAGAGGCAAGAAAAGAGAGATTACAGAAATTCTGAATCGATAGTGGTGATGTCATGATCGCATTAGTGGAGGTGTTGTTTGACAGAGCCGGTCTTGGGCCGAGGCGAGTGAGGCCCGCGCCTCAGGCCCAAGACCATAGGGGGCCTCATTTTGGCCCCCATTTTTTTTTTAAAGAGCAAAACCAGCTGCCTGAAAGGGCCTAATTTTGGCCCAAAATTTTTTTTTCCCCTCTTAAGATCAAGGTCAGCGGGCCCAAAGAACCAAAATCAATGAGGGAAAATTAGGCCCAATGACCTCCTAAATGTAACTAAATTGGATTATACCCTTTTAAAACTAATTAAACCAATTCACCCGTAATTAATACGTCCTAAACATAAAACTCAATTTTCATTCACTACAAACCCACCCAATCTTCAATTAGTACAAAAAGACATAAAAACGCCATGCCTCTCTCTGCTCTCCTTCGCGATTTTTCTCATGCCATTTTCTGCAGTTTTCACCTCCGTCCGTTACCGCTGCTTTTGTCTTCATCCATTGTCTCCCCATTCTCCTATTCGTGGTGTACCATAAACACCAGTTTGCGTGGATCGAAATAGCAGAAGCCCTAAGCTTTTTGGATCCAAATTGCCGATTTCATGTCGTGCCCGTCCTTTTTTCGCCTTCTCCTTCTTCTATTCGTTGATATTACTGCAAAAACCCTAATTCACAAATAGAAGAAACCCTAGCTGTTCCGATTTTAACTTTTTCACTCCGAAATCTGACTCCTATTTCTACAATGGTTAGAGAAATTGATTTGAAGAGGAAATGAGATATTGATGGTGAATCATCTTCAAAGAAAAAGAAGAGAAGAACTTATAAACCCAAGGTATTCTACATGTTATAGTTTTTATATACCCATTCTTCTTTTCTGTAATTTTTTAGTTAGTTGTAGGGCCTCTAGCTTGATTTTAGAGTAGGCACCATGATCAGAATAGGTGGCTGAACTGGATCCATCTTGATAAAAAATAAGATACGTGCATAAATATCTATTCCTGCTCGAATTCGGACTAAGTTGGAGATTATACAAGTGAATGAATTTTTCAAGTAATGAATATCAAACATTCCCCCTTAGCTACAAAAGGCTAAAAACCAGTTCCAGTAAGTAATAAGTTGCTGATCAATTTGAGTTATTATGAATTAAAATTACATTTCAATTCATAAGATTGAATTCTATTCATTTACTTCAAAATATAAACTGTATAGGCTCTATGTTTTGTAATTGATTCAATTATGTTTGGAGTAAAAAGTGAAATTGGATTGTTCTTCTTTTGGCTTTTGTATAAAGCTATTATTCTCCAGTACTCAAATCGTATCAACAAATTTAAGATATAGAAACACTTTCTGCTGGGTCTTAGTGAATTCACTTCAGCGTTGTCAATATTCTAGTCCTTTGTGATTTATCTTTTTATTTTTATTTCTTGAAGATCTCATGCATAGCTTCTGCAACCAGTTTTGAGTATATGACAGAATAAAATTATGCTGGATTAGAACTAGTAAAATGCGAGTAGCGGGAGCGATGTGATATGAAATAATGTACAATATTAGCTTTAAGTACTTTCAACTGTCTTATCATAAATTTAGTTGAAGAGTACAAATTATTATTGTCTGTAGACTGGAATATGATGGTAACGATTTCACAAGACACTTGCAAATTAAGCATTTAACTGAATCAATAATTCAATAGTGATGTCATTTTCACTCAAGAATTTGACATCATCTGCAGGGTATTTCAGTGAGCTATATTAAGCATTGATCATGGGCTCTGGAGTTTGGTTCAAGAATATAATGAGCAAAAAGAAAGTGAGAGGTGACAAATCACAAAAATTGACGGTTTGCTACTCTTAAATATTCTTAATTCCCTTAGTCTTGGCAGTCTTAGACATGATATATAATTTTATATAAATTTTTGTTTCAGGCTCGTGAGTTGTGACGAGATCATTCTCAAGGGTGTAATTCCATAATTATCGTCTAAATTCCACTTCTTAGGTAAGCAATGGCTTGCCCTAACTTGTTATTGAAGATATTGGAAATATTTGAAACCTTATCGGCATATATAATTGCAGCCTTGTCGGCTTATATGATTGGTTATTGTGGAATGAACAATTGTACAAGCGCACATAGTAACTGTATTAGAAATTGTAATTGTGTGATGATTGAGATATTTTGTAATTGTTTTTTAGGTTAATCATTGGACATTAGGTACATACTCATACACTATGCCTCCTAAATATGAGTCTGGTACTCAAAAGAGGAAAATGAAACGAAATATAGCGTTTGAAACACATTAGACTCATTTACTATGCCTCTCTTGAATAGTATTCAACTAATTGTTTGAAACACTGTTGGTTTTGATGGTTTATAATATAAATCGTTTCTATAATATATTTGGTTGTTGGTTTAATGTTAGTTTTTTAAGTTAGCAA
>NC_036241.1:13098965-13100588 GCF_002742605.1 Olea europaea var. sylvestris | reverse complement strand
AAATGACGTTTCTGTGAGTTGATTGGAATATAATCTTCACATACATATTGGTACAGAATCTGGTTTCCTTTGGTGTTTCATCCACAGCTGGAAATCGTTTTGGTCAAATAAAAATGGATATTTACGGAATAAACGGTGTAAGATTTTCCTTTCTTTTTCTTCACTCATTTCTGGTTCATCAGTCTCAGTTGTGTATTGGGGGAGTTCATGTGGAGTTTGATCAGTTTACAAAGACCAAGGCCATGTTAAGGGGAACTTATTCATTGTTCACTGCAGCTACATGTGTATTGGTAAATTGTAATCTTTCTTAGTCTTTGCTCTAACATGAAATGGAATCTAGTTTTTTTAGTCTTTTAAATCACCTTAGGTTCTCTGATGTGCTTCTGCATTTGCTGATAGATTCGACTGGAAGAGGATGACACATGTAACTGATAAGGTGTTAAGTTTATGTGTGGTGTTAGTTTATGATTTTGTTGGCCTTTGTACCTATAGTTTGTTCTTGTAGACAAGGCCTTCAACTTGAAAGGAAGGAATTCATTTGAACTTATTGGGGCACCTGCATGGGTCAGGAATAGTAAAGTGGTTTTCAGGACGGTGGAGCCAATATTGTTAATTTTTTGTTGTGGTTTGTTTTAATGATATATTTTTAAGAGTTGTTTGGAATGTGATTCTCACTTCATATTGGTACA
The DNA here is from genome assembly GCF_002742605.1 of Olea europaea var. sylvestris. NCBI lineage: Eukaryota > Viridiplantae > Streptophyta > Magnoliopsida > Lamiales > Oleaceae > Olea > Olea europaea. Next base: position 13,099,899 of record NC_036241.1, on the reverse strand, counting down.
GAATCTGGTTTTCTTTGGTGCTTTTTCATCCACAGCTGGAAATCCTTTGGTCAAATAATATTCTATTCTTATGGAGGAAAGGGTGTAAAATTCTTCTCTTTTCTTTGCTCATTTCTGGTTCATCAGTTTCAGTGTGTGCATTGGGGTTGTTTATGTGGAGTCTGATCATTTTACAAGGTCTGAGCTGTGAAGGGAAACTATTTTGCGGCTACATTCACATTGGCGATTACATCTATCTTTGCTCTACATGAACTGGAATCTGGACTCTCTTCAGTTTAGTATAAAATGCCTTAAGGTTTTTGATGTTCCTCCGTGTGCAGATAGCTTTGATGGGGAGAGGATGACACATGAATCAGGTAACTAATAAGGTGTTAGCTTTGTGTGTGTTGGTTTATGAATTAGGTAGTTCTCTCTGCATTTCTGGACCTTCAACTTGCAAGGAAAGAATTCGTTGGAACAAACTTCTTGTCAGGGGTCTTCTTGTTGGATAGATGAAACAACATACTATTTATAAAAGATTAAGCTCCCTCGATACTGTCCATCTGTTTGAAATTATCAATAGTTGTAGTTATATCATGAATTGTCCTCTATATTAAAGTCTGGCATTGTACTGCACAGGAATTTCCAATATAGCTTAATGACAGTTCCTTGGGGTCTTCTTGGATGTTCAGTTATATAAAGATTGGTCACCAGTTGGTAACTTCCATGCTATGGTACTGATATGCACAATGAAAAAATTGATTGATTGCATGGTAATTTTCTATACTGCACATAAATCCTTTCATGTCATAATCAGATGATGGGTTCTTTGGACTGTTGCTTACGGGTACGGCTATCGGGCACTAGTTCATATCTAAGTGTCGAATTTTTTATTTTCTAAAATATAGGATGCAGGAACATTTTTAAAGAGAGTCCAAATTTCAGATACGGATAC
>NC_036241.1:13089429-13098865 GCF_002742605.1 Olea europaea var. sylvestris | reverse complement strand
TTCTTCTACACATCATGCCACTAACATTAAGAAAATAATAATAATTTTAGTAAATATAAACTGCTATGAGAAAAAAAACTCTTTGCACATGAGTTTTAAAAATAAATAAACAAATAAACTCTTCGCACAGTGCAGAGAGATAACAAATGGAGTAAAAAAGGAAGAAAAAACTCTCCGCATAATACAGAGAGATGGCAAACCATGTGCGGAGAATTGACAAACTCTACGTACAGTGCGGAGAGATGGCAAATATCATGGCAAAACTCTTCGCACAATGCGGAGATATGGCATTTTGTGCGGACACTATCCTCACAAAGTGCGGACTCTCCGTACAGTGCGGAGTAAAAAAAAGTTAAAAAAAACTTCGCACAGTACGGAGAGTTGGCAAACTCTTCATACAGTGCGAAGTTAAAAAAAAAAAAAAAAAACCTCCTCACAGTAACTATCACTTGCGTTGCATGACTTTTGCATTTATCGTATTTTTATTAATGTATGAATTTTAGCTTTTTGGAAAATTTTTGAAACAATATCTAGAAATATTTTCATGATATAAGAAAATAATTGTAAATTATTTTTACAATTGCATAACAATATTGTGTTATCTAGAAAAAATATACTTGTATATTTCATACTTGAATAAGAAATAAACGAGATTATACAAATTATTTTACTTGTATTCTTTGATAGTGTTGATATGATTGAGTTGAATATGACGATTATATTTCTAAATTTTGTGTAATTTAATATTGGAAAATTGAAGAATGAGCATCATATTCATATGCATTTATATTTTGTGCTTCATATATATTTAATATTTATTTTATGCTTATATTGAAAAAATAAAAATTTGAATTTTTTTTTTGAAATTTGGTTTGGTAAGTAAATTTACGGTGTTCTACATTCTCGGTATTTGTAAGTGCAAAAATCGGTATATAAAAATACAGTAAACTGCAAATACAGTAGGCAGCATATACGGTAAGCTGCAAATACGACAAGGTGAAAATATGGTAAGTTATTTGCAAATATGGTAGGTTGCAAATACAATAAGTTGCAAAATACGGTAGGTAGCGTATACGGTAAGGTACAAATACGATAAGGTACAAATATGGTAGGATGCAAATACGTTAAGCTGTAAATACGATATGCAGCATATACGGTAAGCAACCTGCAAATACAATAAGCTGCATATATGGATTTATAATTTGTTATAAATGTATAAAATTTATTTAATATTGAATTTCTTAAATATTAAATGTTGTAATTTAATATTGTTTCCTTTTTTATAATTGTATTTCTGAGAATTAAAAAAAAAAGTGGCTATGAAATTGCTAATTTTTAAATGTGTTTTTTTTAAGATAAAAATGATTTTTTATGTTATTTGTAAAAAAAAAAAATTTATTGTAATTTTATTAGCGTAATAAGAAGATTTATTATGATTTTTTTGAAAAATTTTGTTTATGATGATTGACAAATATTATTCCACACACGCATCATGCCAACAACATAAAAAATAATAATAATTTTAGTGTATATAAACTCCAAGTGACAAAAAAAAAATTTCGCACATGAGCAAAATAAAAGACTTCGCAAAGTGTAGAGAGATGGCAAACTATCTCTCCGCACAGTGTGAAGAGAAAAACAAAAGCTCTCGGAACTTTATCTGCAAGTTTCAAGAGGTCTTTTTTTAAACAACTTTTGAGCAATGCATTGAACACTTTAATTCTTGACTTACAACCCGAAAGTATAATTTCATTAAAAATTGTATCCGCTTCTAATGTCCAAGAGCTGTTATCAAGCAAATGTAAAATATTAAATTTGGGTGGTACCCTAAAGCCTCCATTTGTGAAAGCAATGTCATGGTACTATCAATATCCCCTTCTTTGCACAACTCACATATTATTTCATTGCATGAATCACGAGAAAGCTCCTTTCCAATACCGTAAATATGATTTGCATGCTCAGAAATTGAGATGTGACTAGAATTTAAAGACATAATTGATTTTGAGTCATATTTCTCGACTATGTTTCATTGTACATATGAAAAATTTACAATCTTGAAATTTGACTTGTAATTAAGGAATTTGAAAACAACTCTCCGCACTGTGTGAAGAGTTTTTTCTCTCTATACTGTGTGGAGAGCTGATTTGTCATCTCTCCGCATTGTGAGGAATTTTTTTTTCATCCGCACTGTGCGAAGAGTTTCTCAACTCTCCACACATGATTCAACTCTCTCCCCATTGTGGGAGAGGTTTTTTTTCTCTCCGTACTTTTTTTTACTTCACACATGGTTCAACTCTTTATGCACCGTGCGGTGAGTTTTTTTCTCTCCGCACTTTGCCGAGAGTTTTGCCATGGTGCGGAGCAACTCTCCACACTGTGCAAAGAGATTAACTCTCTCCGCACAGTGCGGAGAGTTTTTTTTGCTCTCCATACTATGCGGAGAGGGTTTTTTTTTCCTCCCACTGTGAGAAGAGTTTTCCAATTTTCCGCACATGGTTCAACCCTCTCCATACTGTACGGAGAGGTTTTTCCCTCTCCGAACCTTTTTTTATTTTTACTCCGCACTTGATTCAACTTTCTCCGCATTGTACGAAGAGTTTTTTTTTCAATTTTACAATATTGAATTACGCAAAATTTAGAAATATAATCTTCACATACAATTCAATCATATCAACACTATCAAAGAATACAAACAAAATAGTTTATATATTTCTTATTCAAGTATGAAATATACAAGTATATTTTTTCTAGATAACATACTGTCTTGCAATTATAAAAATAATTTACAATTATTTTCTTATGTCATGGAAATATTTTTAGATATTACTTCAAAAACTTTCCAAAAAAACTAAAATTCATACACTAATAAAAATATGATAAATACAAAATTCGTGCAACGCACGTGATAGCGACTAGTGTCACTAAAAAAGTGATAGAAATCTAGAAAATGATTGAAAACTAACAAACACTAAAAAAAAAGTGACAAAAATTCATAAAATTGACAATTACTAAAAAAAAGTGACATAATTTGAAAATATCATATTACATTGTTTATTGTAATCACTACATATTAAAAGAGGCCCTTTTTGGTAGTACTGTTTCTATGGAATCATGTCATTCTACTGTTTGTTGCCATTTTTTTATTTTTTTTATTGTTTTGGGTTTATCTTTACAACTGTTTTTTTTCTTTAAAAACCATTCCTATCTGAACTGAGCCATACATCGCTACAACAATCTCACACGCAACCATAATTTCTTTCGTATCTGTTATAGGCTTCTTTCTCTCTCCCATTTCTTCTCACTCTCTCCATTTTCACGCACAAACTATCGTTCTTCTTTGTTTCACTTCCCCCACAGAATCACTTCTTCTCTATTTTCTATTTTTCTCTGACGATTTCTTTATATATACTGCTTAATTTAGCTAGAGATACCATTCAAAAAATCTTAATCTTTTGTTTTTATTTTCTTTTGTAGAGGTTTGAAGTTTTCATCGCCGAGAAAGTATACGATCGAGAGGATGATTGAAAAAAGAGTTTTGGTAAGTAAATGTTAATTTGCTACTATGAATCGAATGTATAGTGGTTGGATTTTACTGTTTGGACCATCCTAAAAATTCAAACATTTTTTTCGGCAGGGTTTCAACTTTTCATTGTCTAATATATGAGATTGAGCAAGAACTTGGTCGAAATATAACCAAGCAAGAGTCTTATCTATTGGGTTTGTTGATCCAAAAATGATAATTTTCCTTTTCCTTTGATGCATTTATTATTTGTTCCACGTATTTTCATCTAGAACTTTCTGGCTGTAGAAAGGTTTGTTATTTTCTTTTTAAAATTTTTTTTTATAAATTTGGTACATTTATTTTTGAACTTTTTTCGATCTGAAATGTTCAAATGTTTTTTATTACTGAACGATCTCCAGATGCTTAAGGAGCTCCAAACTGTTATCAAATGAGGCCCATCCTATTTGTTGCCATCACGCTGCGACCTCCTGCAAAGTTAATTTAAAGCCCTTTGTGCAGTCAAGTACAGGTTCCCCATTTCGCTTGACAATACATCTTTGCGATCAGTAGTTGATTCTAATTAATTTGACTATTTTATTTGGAATTTTATGTTTCTCCTGTGAATTCTAGCAATTGAATTTGATGTGGAAGCTTTTTCGTATTTGATTCCGATTAACTAGAATATTATATCTGCAATTTTCTCTTCCTTTTTATGAATTGTAGCTATTGGATTTTGTGTGGATACATTTTTGCAGTTCGTATTTGATTTTGAATAATTATACTGTAATTTCTCTTGGCATCATGAATTCAAGCAATTGGATTTTGTGGTGACATTTTTCCGACCAGTAGTTGGTTATGATAATATGATTGATTAGAATGTTTCATCCGCAATTATTTCTTCCCTTAAGGAACTATAGGAATTGGGTTTTGTATGGATACATCTCTACTATTGGTAGTAGATTCTAACAAATTGGAATTTATTTGCAATTAAAATAAATGAACTGTGTTGGTAACTCCCTAAACTTCAAAAAATTATTTTTATTATTCTTCTCGGGACATTTGCACATTTTTCTTCACAAATAAAGCAAGAGATGTACTCGACTACATGATGTAGTTGAACTTCTGATATTTTTACCTGATGTTGAGATCTAGCCTACGTTCTAAAGTTCTGTTGGTGCACATGATCTTAACGTGACACAATCATCTAGATCCAGTAGTTAAAAAAGATACATGGGCTGAAGAGAAATTATTAGTCCTGGCTTCTTATCACCAATTATATGGAAATAAATGGACAAAATCGCAAGTTTGTTGTGTAAATTTTCTAATAGCTCGATCGTACTTGATTTTAACATAAAATTCTACATTTTATCATTTTCTTCTAATATGCTTTTTGCTGGAAGTTCAGTATCATGTTCAAAATTTTTCGAGATTGTAATATATCCTCTCTTTTTGTTGCTCTGTTTTCTTCTCTGCTTTGATAACCTTGCCCATATTATTAATTTTCTTGAACTGTTCAATTAAAGATGATCGCTGAAATTGAAATGCTAATGTGCCTATGGTCGACTAAGATCTTGCTTGGGTGGGCAACTATAGATATGAGAAAGAAAAGGTTTAACAGGCTCACTCTCTTATATTTATAATCTTACTTATAAGCCACCCTAAACATGCTCTAATTTGGTCTCTTAACTCATGATGATGGGAAATCAGTATATATGTTAGGCATATTTTGTGTTTTTATCTAGCTTTAGGATCAATTCATTGTATAGAGTAAAGCAAATGATAGATGGTATCCCTTTTTAATCTTATCGAAGAGTCATTTGGAAGAGACTTTTTTATCCATGTGAAATTTTGTTATTGTTTTGACGAACTTGACTATTCCAATATGAGAATTTGGAAAAGAAAAAATCTGGTATTTATCGTGTTAAAGAACTGAAATTACAGCATTAGCATACTGCCATCAAATACATCAATGGCACAATGGTAATTCTATAATCATTGCATTTCATCTACTTCTTTGTCATATCTTTTTTGCTTGGAGAAATCACTTCCACCAACTATTTTGCACCTGCTGCATCCCATGTGTTATCAAAATCCAATGCATATATTGTAAAGTATAGGAAAGGGCTTTGCCACAAGCATTACTCCAGTTACTCTCGGTTTGACACATCTTTTACTGAAAATGATCACAGAGAAATATGTGTGTGTGTGTGTGTGTGTGTGTATATATTTGTTGATATTTTGAACACAGTATAGCAGTGTATCGATATCTTGTTTACATGAACTGATGGGATTACAAAGGATTTCTTTTTCTATCTAATATTTCTCTCAGTAGATTTAGTGGTAGATTGAATGAACCAAATCCAAATCTATCAAAATACATCTTAGTTGCATTCCATTTTATAGACGTTATGACATGTGTGAGCTACTAAGGGAATATTTACTTTCTAGGTATTGCTTCCAAGTAATATAGCATTTGTGTTTAGTCACCTTCTTCCCACTTTTCCATGATCTGTCCATCTTTCTACTTTAGCATATTTGGCCTAATACAAAATTTTCTTTTAATTGTACAAGGAAGTTCATGGCAATGTTGATGTTCCGAAATCAAATATAATTCAAGCATGCAAAAGCATTGGTGCTTTAATGCCATCTTTCCATTCTTTAATTATTTTATGAGAAATTGCAATTTTTGGAGCTTAACTTGTCTAAATTACTTTCATTTGTTTATGCTTTCTTCAGTTGCTAGATCAGAGGGAGAGCATAAATGGACTATATTTTCCATAAATATTAGATAGGTAAAAGAATAAATCTTACTTTACTTAGAATTTCATTTGTGGGTAAAAATTCAATCTTGAAGCTTCATTTTGCCCACGAGTAGGAGACCTGACATTATTGAAGAGTTTGCAGTGTAGCAATAATGGAAGAGTGATTCGCAATTTTTTTGTAATGTTTTGTTTTTTCAATACAAATGTTTGTAAGTTCTCTATATATCTCTCTGTGGTTGTCTTAGTTTCTTGAATTCATTCATGAGGTGTTTTTTGTTAAACAAACTTGAATTTATTTGTGGGTTCTTCTATTAAGTCACAATGTTCTATACATTTGAAATCAGAATTGACATTGGCAAGGCCAACTTTATTTTGGTCTTTGAGGCCCCATATGCTTTTCTCCATGTCTCAAGTGTTCCCATTTGTAATTTGTAGCTAACACCTTAATTTTCCTCCTTTCCTTTATACATTGCTTCTCTCGACAAATTTAAGGCATTTGTATAAATGCCAAATGGGAAATATTTTGTTTCTCGAAATAATATATTTTCTTGTGATTGTTGTAATATAAAGCTGAATTTTTCAACTTCTCATTGTAATATATATGTTCCTGTCTATGAAAATTATACAGGGAAATTTCAAGTACATTGTATATTGATGGTTGATTCATTTTACTCATTTGTAGATTGATATTGGTTTAATTTTCTTCTTCCCTACAACTTGAGTATTTAATTCTCTGATTTTGTTGCCTCTCTCTCCCTAAGTCATCCTTGCTTGGTCTTGGGTTTGCTCCACAATGATCACCAGTTCACGTTTCCTCAGAGTCACTGAGGTGAGTATCTGACTGTAAATTTCAGGACCCCGTAGGATTAGTCGAGGTGCACATAAGTTGACTCGAACACTCACGGTCATAAAAAAAAAAAAGTAGTCACCCTTGCTTTATTTGCATTTAAGAATTATAAGTTCTATTTTTGCATTTTTTTTGTGAAATGGTACTTGCAAAACCTTAAATTAATTTGCCTAAATTTGGAGAATTCTAGAACAACCTCAATATCCATTTCCATAATTTATGACATCTTTATTTGTTTATTTTCAACAACTTGCTTGTGATTTTTGAAATCTAAGTTATATGCCTACTCAAAACACAAATGGGCGGCTTGACTCTATTCCTTACACATAGGTTAATAACCAATGAACTACAATGAAGGGGACATAAGACCTTACCTCAAGTTGAAAATGACGAGATAGGTTGAACTTCATTCTCTCTTTAGCAAGGCATATCACCCTTTGCTTACACATTACAGTGTTGTATTAAAATTTATCTTAGTATATTAAATGTTTTCAATACTAATATAAAAGAGTGTTTTCTCCATATCTACACAATTACATAGTCAACTAAACCTTGTCACGTGCATTGCACGTGCATCATACTAGTTATCCAAAGAAGTGAGAGTGAATTGTTTATTGTAATTACCCAAAAAAGTGAGTGTGTTGTTTATTGTAATTACAAGGATAGTTTGATGATACTGAGGAAAATATCTGTTATGTAATGAGAGTATCCTCCTACCACTTTTTGCAATGCTAGAATGTACTTGCCAAGTGATCTGATCACAAGTCAGATTTTTGACATTCTGTGAAAAGTGATAATTAAAGATAAAAAAAAAATGAACCCAGAATTTTGGAAATTGATAAAAAAATCATTTATCCTGAGCCCTTCACGTAAATATGCAGTTGTGTGTGAGAGCATGTGCATTGTTAGTTAAGAGGGAAAGAGATTAATGGAACTAAAATTGCATTGAACCAAAATCAGCAACTTATACATCATTCTGCCAGCAAATTTTACAAGTTTAACTGTATCAAAATTTCTACAAATTCTATATACACACAGTGATCAACTGTTCTTTTGATCTGATTTTATGGACTTCACCTTGCTGACTCGCCCTTCTTGGGTCGAACTATCACTCTAAATGCCCACACTGCTGCCGAAGTTGCTTCCATAGAAGCAAGTCCATATACATTTAAATGCTCCAAAAAAGAAAGAAATATCAGATAAATCAGCCCAAGCCCAAAGCGAACCCAAATCTGTAAACAACCCAAACTGAAATCCAAACACCTCTGAACCCAGCACAATCCAAGCCCAAGCCAAAATGCAAAATCCATACCCAACCGAAACTAAAACCCAGGCCCAAACTGAAAACAAAATAAAACCCAAGCCCAATAAACTAGAAATAGTTATTATCTAAATAAAAAGAAAAAATGGTTAGCCTAAAAGGTAAAATCCATTGACTTACATCTCTATTACTACTATTATTCAGGTTGATCATATTCTTGATAATCACATGAATTTTGTTCACTCCCTCAACTAGTTTTTGCCAACGTCTCTAAAGGTAGTTTAAGAAACAAATTTTGATCATATTCTTGATAATCACACGAATTTTGTTCGCTCCCTCAACCCAAATTTTGATCATATTCTTGATAATCACATGAATTTTGTTCGCTCCTTCAACTAGTTTTTGCCAACGTCTCTAGAGGTAGTTTAAGAAACACCCATTAATTGAATATGTGACGATCTAACAAAGTGGACAAAAGTAACAAAAGCACAATTGTAAAAAACAGAAAACTAATTACATTAAATTCCGAACAATATTATGCACAGTACATCTGAAGAACAAATAACAACTACAGAACAAAATTTCAGTACAATTGCTGCAGATTCTTCTTGATTTCTATACAAGAGCTACTTCTTCCCTTCTTGGTATTGCGGTGGCTTTGCAGATGGGACAGACATTTTTTTGACACAACCACCTCGTAATGCGATAGACATGATATTCATGTCCACACGGAAGGCGTCCAATGCTCTCATCGTCTTTGTACTCGCATTGGCACACCACACAGATTTCAGGCCCTTCGTTTGTGGGTTTTGCCTCTTCCGAAGTAGCGAACTTTCTTGTTTTTAAATGTCGGAGGATAGTTTCTTGTGAGAAATTGCTCCGGACCAGATCATCACGAGAGATGTTGGTAGACAAATTTGATCTCCGATGCTCGATAAAATCAGACTCATTCCATACTTCGACTTCATCATGTGAACCTTACCATGTTCGATTCAAGCGTCGGTAGTTTTCTTGAACATGCTCCCTGGATCGTCGTCGTCGAGGAACATGCCCGTAAGTTAAAG
>NC_036241.1:13083734-13089329 GCF_002742605.1 Olea europaea var. sylvestris | reverse complement strand
AGGAGGAGAAGCAACTTCAATCCCCAAAAATAAGATAGTGGACCCAAGTCCTCCATTTCAAAACGACAAGCTAATTTTGATTTTAAACCTGCAATTTCATCAACATCATCACCAGTAATAATCATATCATCAACATATAACAATAATAGAATGCGACCAGCCGAAGTGTATCTAAAGAATAGAGCGGAGTCATGATGAGTGGATGTAAAACCAAGAAACGTAATAACGGTGGAAAATTTCTCAAATTAGGCACGAGGTGCTTGTTTGAGGCCATAAAGTGCTTTATTGAGCTTGCAACACAAATCCAGGAAAGTGAGAGAGACCAGGAGAAGGGACCATGTAAACCTCCTCTTGAAGATTTCCATTTAAAAAGGCATTTTTAACGTTCAATTGAGAAAGACTTCACTGACGAACAGATGCAACTGCAATAAGTGTACGAATAGTGGTCATCTTGGCAACAGGAGCAAAAGTCTCCTCATAATCCAAACCATACTATTGATTAAAACCTTTCGCAACCAATATAGCCTTATAGCGTTCAATTGAACCATCAGATTTAGTTTTAATCTTATAAACCCAACGACAACCAATAACATGTTTACCGGAAGGCAGTGCAACCAAATCCCAAGTGTTTGTCTTATGCAAAGCATAGAGTTCATCAGTCATAGCATGTTGCCAATGAGGATCTAAAATAGCTTCTTTATAGGAAGATGGTTCAGATAACTTATGAATGGAGGTTAGAAAGCAACAAAGGGACTTAGAATAACAAGAATAAACAAAATTAGGTAACTAAGTGGACTTACGAATACGTTGAGAATATCGAGGAAGAGATAAAGGATGAGGGGTATCATGACCTGGAGTATGTGTACCTGTAGGCCACGAAGAATCAACAGAATATGGGGTATGGGAAGGTGGATTGTTTATATCATCAGAGAATGGATCAATATGAATGAGGTCAGTTCTAGTCACGTCATGAGTATTATAGGAAATAGAGAAGAACGGAGTGTGCTCAAGAAACACGACATGACGAGAAATATATAATTTATTAGTTATGGGATCAAAACAACTATAACACTTTTGCCCTTGCCTATAACCTAAGAAAACACAGATAGCAGAGCAAGATGTCAACTTACTACGTTCAACTTCAGGACGAAGAACAAAACAAGTACAACCAAAGACTCTCAATGAGGAGTAGTCCGGAGGATACCCATACAATATTTCAAAGGGTGATAAACCTGAATTGTGGGAAGATGAAATCTTACTAATTAAAGAAACAGCAGTAAGAGCTGCTTCTCCCCAAAATTTACTGGGAACTTTGGCTGACAAAAGAAGTGAACGAACAGTTTCTACAATGTGCCTATGTTTTCATTCGACAACACCATTTTGTTGTGGAGTATTAGTACATGAGGTTTGACGAATTATGCCGTCAAGAGCAAGCAATTTAGAGAAATCGGTTGAAGTGTACTCTTCACCAAAGTCACATCTAAAGCATTTAATTACTGTGAAATGTTGAGTTTTAATAAGTGCACTAAATGATCGATAAATAGACAGAAAGTCAGATAGTTGTTTCATAAGATAAACCCAACAATAACGACTATAATTATCAATAAAAGACACATAATATTGAGACCCTCCTTTTGTAGCAATAGGAGCAGGTCCCCACACATCAGAATGAATAAGATCAAATGGTGCGATAGAATGAGAAATACTTTGAGGAAAAGATAAAGCAGAAAATTTTGCTAATTTGCAACCACTACATTCAGAAATGTCATGAGTTTGTATATTTTCCAATTGACCCTAAGAAACTAAAATTTCCAAACAATTAGCAGAAACATGTTCAAGGCGAGAATGCCACAAATAAAAACTAGAAGATAAAGAATTCAAAGAAAAAGATGACAAATCAACACCAAGGGCTGCAACATGTGGTGGTTTTAGATTGTCCAGAACATATAATCCTTCTTGTCTACGACCTATCCCAATCAGTTTTTGAGATTGAGGATCCTGCACATGACAAGCAGTAGAAAAAACTGAACTAAGTATCTAGAATCGCACAATTCGCCAATAGAGATAAGATTCAAAATAAGAGTTGGAACACAATAAACATCTGAAAGTGATGAATTATATGTATTAACAGAACCAACACTTGCTAAAGGTAATGGCGTACCATCAGCAGTCATAACAGACATGGGCGAGTTAGAAGGACGCAAGTTATTAAAGAATTTTGAGTTAGACAACATGTGTTTAGAAGCATCTGAGTCAAAGATCCATGAGGAAGAGATATCTGAGTGACTCTGTGATGACAAACCTACATGAGTGGAGGCTGACATAGTATGTGACTGTGTGGCTAAGAACTTCTGAAACTGCTCTGCTAAGTCCGTCAACCTGGGATTGGAGAAAGGTGATGCTCTAAGTATAGATGAATTACTAGGTGGAATGGTGGCAGCTATGTTAGCATTGGGACAATAAGATTGCTGCTGTGATTGAGGTTGCTGTTTTTTCAATAGCTTAGGACATTGAGACTTTCAATGTCCTTTTCGTTTACAAAGTTACACTCATCATTGGCAACTCGCACATAACTTTTATTCTGATTCTATGTGGACAGTCGAGAGGGTACAGCCAACACTGAGGTGCTAGATGGAAGAAGAGAAGCTTCTCCCGCAAGAGATTTCAAACGTATTTCCTCAGCTACAAGTTCACTAACAGCTGAATCAACTGAAGGAAGTGAGTGCGATGCAAGATAGAGCCTCTAAGTCCTTCAAAATCACTGCGAAGTGCCATAAAAAACTGAACTAATCGTTGCTCCTCTCTAAAAGTAATATATTCCTCACATGCTTTCAGTCCTGCTGATTTCGTAAGAGCCAACTCATCCCAAATTGAATTCATAGCAACGTAAAACTCAAGTATACTTATATCTTTCTGATGTAAAGCCCATTTATCAATTTCCAACTAATATCGCTTTGCAAAGTTAGACTTAGTATATAACGTTTGCAAGTGCTCCTAAACTTTCTTTGTTGTTTCAAACTTCGCTGACTGCAATAGATTGCTCAACAGAATTATGAATCCAAGTGAGAATTTATGCATTGTTTGACTCCCAATTATCTAACTCTATTATATAATTTTGAGCTGTGTTCTCGAGTTTCACAACAATTCTACCGACATAACTCCACAATCTTTTTCCCTTTAGAAAATTTCTCATCTTTGTACTCCAATATGAGTAATTTTTACCATTTAATCTAACACTAATGGATTGAAGTGAGTCATCTCTTTCAGTTGCCATCATAAAGTCAATAAATGATCAACTACGAATCAACGAAATCACCAAATTTTTAAAGAAAACAACGATAACTAACATACCACCACAAACCACAACTGAAATATACTGCACTCTATACATATAATCAAAGTAACACCACCAAAAGATCAGAAATTTACGAAGGAACCAACTGCCTTTTGGAATCACCCAGAAAAAACCTACCACGCGCCCTCATGTGCCCTCAACGTCACACGCACCTGATCGGAATCTACGTCTCAACCTGTTGAATAAGGATTTGGCCTCAATTTCCTCAATCAGTCTGTGGTTTGGTCGGAATCGTGATTTTTAGTTCTGGTCGATTAGGTTTTTGGCACAAATTTTGTTTGTATGATTTCTGCCTCAAATTCCAGCACGTCCCAATAAAGAATTTCACAGATTTCACTCTATTATATGCTCTGATACCATGATAATAACATCAACTATCTCAAATCAATATATTGAATCAATTCAAAGAGAACAAGAGAGAAGAAAAGAAGTTGAATAAAGGGAGAAAACCACAATCTATTAAAGCAACAACTAACTAGGGTTTTACAATGAAATAAAACTTGTATTTATACTACAAGGAATCCTAAAATAATAGATAACCTAAAATAAGGAAATAAATAAATATATAAATATATATTATCACAAACATCCTTTGGAAAATTGTGGTTTATTCACGGCGCCATATTCTAAAATGTTCCAATTTGCTAGCTTAAGCCGCATGCATTCTCAAGTCACATCTGCTTGATCGAAGTGTCTTGAAATAATTTTTAGTTCAATGGTACACTCCTCAATTACATTATGAATGAAATGAACCATGCAAAACTGGATTCTTACTCGTACGTTGGATTTGTTATGCATAAAGAGATTATTATTTTTGAGTCAAGAGATATCAATTACTTAATACACTGAGTTTTTAATTGATAACTACATGGAAAATTTACAAAATATATCATTTATATAGAGTGTATTTATACTTTTCATATTATGGCCTTGTTTGACCCACATTATTTCCAAAAATACACTTTTAAGCAGTGATTAGATATCATTTCAATCACATATTCTTCAATAAAATAATATGATACGAAAATTCAAAATTTTTCTTTATTTTTTAACCACACATTTCATATAAATACACTGTTCAAAAATACATTCTTATGAAAATAATGTGACTCAAACAAGAGCTACACTTAACTGTAGAGTAACAAAAACAATTTTTACTAAAATATTTCAAATTTTAAAATAATAAGATAAATTAAAATATTCATAATTGAAAATAACATATTGCAGTCTTTGTAATATAAGAGCATTTTCAAGGGGTTCTCTATTCTTAAAAAGTATGTTTAATAATTTAGAGAGCAAAAAAATTTAAGTACTCCAAGAGGCTTTTTAGTTTCAAAAAAACTGGATGTATAGAAATTTTGTCATAGAAGTTTTCCAGAATACACACGTGTGTGGGCCCCATAATCTATAAAAAAAATGCCAAAAATGTGTGTGGGCTCCAAAATTGTGAGTTTTCTGTACCCTTTTTGTGAAAACTTTATCTGTACGTGTAGAAGAGTTCTTTTAGTTTTATCACTTTCTTTTACTACTCCCAAAATGTATTTATTACTATTTTTTCCTATCTTTTGCTTTTACTAACTTCTCTTCAAATTATTATACTATTTTGCTACATTGAATATCAAAATAGTTTGAGTTATTTAATTATGGAGAGTGAGTTTGGCTCTCCAACCAAATTTGGAGAGTCAAGCTCATTCTTTATTTTAAAATGTTAATTTAAAGAGTTTCTTGAAACAAAATTTTAAGGATTGACTCTTTAATATAGAGAACATCTTATGTTTGAAGAGTTTCTCTTTCTTTTTTTTTTCTTTTTTTTTTTTTTTCGGAGATACTCTAATTATATGTTACAATTTATATACCAATTTTTTTTACCCTCCAAAGTTCAAGCACAATTTCATCTAAAAAAATTATTTTTTTCCTTTTTCACTCATCTATCCTTTCTTGAATTAGTAGAGACCTCTCTCAGCGTCATTTATATAATTTTTTTTTCCTTATCACTTTTTAAACAATTATAGATTTTTTTTCCTTCTACAAAGCTTTCAGTAATAAAAGAAAAAAGTCAATTGCAATAGATACCATGGTACCAACAAAACTACGAATGCACTCTTAAAAAAATTAAGTTACAAAATTACCACACCTTAAAATAAATAAGAAATTAATTTTTAACTATGAAATACAGATAATATAAAAAATGATTTTAATTGATCGCTTTTAAATTTTATTCCTTGAATTTTATTTTTTTT
>NC_036241.1:13060496-13081367 GCF_002742605.1 Olea europaea var. sylvestris | reverse complement strand
TAATACTGTGCAATAGGTGTAGATGTCTTTTGGACTTGAACCTCACTTAGTGATAACAATTTCCATTTGAGAGAACCATAATGAACTAAACCTTGAATTAGGTCCCTTTGATCAAATTTCAATTGTTCCACACACAGTATTAATTTAGACTCTAGTTCATAGCGGGTTGCACTTTTAATGGCCATGCGCTCTAATCTTGATTCTAATAAAAGTCTCTAGGGAATAACTCAATCTCATAGCCATGGCCTCATGGCAACTCTTATATAGGTGAGTTCTCCAATGGTGTGTGTGACCCACACCTCGCGAGAATTCTCGCATCGGTGCTCATTCAGGATTAAACTCTTCCTAACATCACATTATTATTAGCACTATCACCATAAGGATGAGCACAATATAAGTAGTGTTATTATAAGTCACGCAGTACGGGTTGTTTCTACCACATTAAACTTTCTTCATGGGATCTCCAATCACAAATGTTGGGTTACTCCCGGAAGTGACTTCCTTATGGGCTTAAACTCATCCTCCTCGATGATTTATGTATGTCCATCTCAAACTACATATATTCATGTCCCTCTTGGACAATAATTTGGTATCATCAATTTGCAAAGCTTTTATTCTTCACCTGTAAATCTGCAAAATTTTCTAAAATTTCCAAAATATCAATATCACATATCTGAGTTTAATAAGATAAATATACAAAATTTTAATACTGATTTTAGTAATACGTTCGAGCAGCAGATGAATCCATTGAACTCTTGCATTTCACCTGCAAACTTCATATTCAATGTGACCATTTTGATAAATGTGTCAATTCCAAAATAATTATGAATAATTATGGATAAAGCACACAGATATCCAATATTTTTAATACCCCCACATTTCAAAAAAAAAAATTCAACTTGAATAGAGTGAGTATCCGATCTTACAATTTATATATTTTGATGGGACCCAACATTGCATGGAGATGATTAATGCACATGTTTCCACACTTTCATGATTTTCATCCACCAATAGATCAACAAATTCTTATTCAACACATTAGCAAAATATTATTTTCATAAAATAAATTATAACTAAATAATTGATTATATTTAAAATACCTACCGAAGTAGGGCTGCCACTAATTATAAATGAGATTAAACAATACCACAAATTAATTCACATTCTCATAACATTTTGCCTCATAGATTTAAGACATTTGCACTATGTCTTGGAGGAAAAGAAACATTTAGACCATTGAAATATAGGTTACAATTTAAATTATGGGTTTTTTTAATTATGCATTAAAAGATAATTAAAATTGAAAATTGAAAATTAAAATTGGTTTATGTTACAATATTTAGGACAATAATTCATCTATGATTTTCAATAAGTTTTATTCTTCAAAATTTTATAAAAATCACATGCTAAAGAAAATGACCAACAACCTAGGCATCATCAAGTGTTTCTTTTCCAAAATAAAGTAAAACCTAAAAGTCCACACCTAATGCTTTAAGGCAATAAAGTAGAATATGCTAAGAGACAGTATTAACTCTTCTTATCACTTCAAGTACCCATACATTACACTTATGACCAAAGTAAAAGTATACGCCAATTTTGATACTTTAGTACATGTGCGGAAGGGATCACATCTTAGTATATTTCTTCATTGGGAATTCTTGAGAGTGAGTTAAATGGACCCCTTTACTTCTTACACCGTATATAATCACCAATGTATCACTTAAAAAAAAAATATATATATATATATAGTATACAATAATATAACCTTAATTATTCTAAGTGTTGGTTTCAATATTTTATACTAATATAAAACTTCTTTTTGAAACATTTACTCATAGCTTTTATTACCAATAGGACAAAATTAAACAAATAAAATTTTAAATGAATAACAATTATGTTCTAACATAATTGTGGTCATCAAATAATTTTAATGACTATATAAAAAATCACTTGACTTTATCTCATATATTGCGAAGAATTAATTGTTGGCTCCATCTTATTTATTCATCAATAAAATGATTTCCACAGTCTGATCTGCTCCAGAGAAAACATTGATTTGTTCCATGTGAAACCGAAGAATGAAATCATCCCTCCACATTTTAAAAACACATTTTCCACCTCCCAATATTCTTTATGTTTATAACAATATAACTATTTCAATGTCAAAGCTAATAAAAGATATTTAACACAAGTGGAAGATTTAGTATAATGCTAAGGAAAATGACAGAATAAAAAAATTCAAACCACATGAATGTTTAAAAAAAAAAAAAAAAATCATCTACCGATATACTTGGCTTCAATTGCATGCATCATTGATTTGCCTTATATTATTACTCTAAATCAATAATGCAATTTTTTAAAATAATTTCTTGGTGCTATCATGACACCATCTGCCCTTAGCGAAAAATTCATAAATTTTCATTTACATAGATATAAGTTTGTGAGGATGTTCTAGTCCCTACTTGTTGCAAGATAATGCCACTTTGGGAATTTTTCAATGTTACTGTTCGAGATCATAAAACTAATAATTTACACATATATCACATAAAAGGAATTGTCTACATACACATCATAAACACGACTTTAGATTGTTGGGAAAATTGTGTGATTTGTATGTAGATTTATTTAGAAATTAGCATAATCAATTAAATGACATAAACGTAAATTCAACAATAATATAAAATAAGAAGAATGTTAGAAAATCAAGCACTGGGAGTCACCTCGAGGACGTTGTCCTAAGGTCGTGTTGCCTCCCCTTCGTGCGGGTTCTTTCGGCACTACCGGCTCCAAGATAAAACTCATGTGGCTCTCCTTCTATGGGCACGACCATAGGGAGATAAAGAACGAGTCTTTATCTAGTTACCGAAATAGTATAGGGTAAAATTATAGAGAATAATTTTGGAACCAATCATCTCAAGTTATATTTTTCTAATTGTATCTCATATTGTGATTTTCCTCCCTTTATATAGTGTACAATTTAAACCCCCACACTAATGAGAATTAATCAATTCATAACCTCCATTTAAATATTTAATTTTTTATTACATTATAAATTAAGATTTTAATTAAACCCAAAACTGCAAATTAAAAATATAATAATCTTGAAAGTTGAAACTTTATATAATTTCCAACATAATCTCCATTGAGTTGGTTGAATAATTATAGGAGCCGACCAAAGGAATCGGTGGATTATTGGTTCAATCATATTGGTTAAATAATTAAAATAAAATATTTATTATTAAGAAAAGGAAGCATAAATATAATTATAAGTTCAAATTTGTGTGTGTTTGTGTTTCTTTATAATCTCCTTTAAAATCTTTAAATAAGGAGATTATAATAAGTAATGTGTCACACGAAATGTGTATATAATAAGTGGATAATAATTTGAAATGTGTTAAAAAATTTAAATTTCCTTGAAATCTCCTTTTAAAATTCATTTCGTAATTTAAATATTTATTAATGCTCAAATTTTCTCTTTTCTAAAAATTAAATCAAATATCATTATAAGTGTTTCATATTATATTATTATTTATATAGCTGCATTTGTATGATAACAGTCTTCTATTTCATTTTTTCATAATTTTTTTTAATTTTTATTAAAAAAAATTCTAAGATATTTGTGGATAATTTAAATTTTAGGTAGATACATTTCAAACAACTACTGCAACATAGTGAAAACAAGTGCTTCATTTTGCATGAGGTACTCAGTAACAGCTAGGAAATTAAGAATATAAATATAGATTCTCCAAGAGGACATTCTTTTGTTGAGTTTCTCTCTCACCTTGGGTGATAATCGGGATAAAGAGAATTGACTTTCTTGGGGTAAAGCACTCTTTCGCTGTAAGACAAGAGAGCGATATCAAGTCAAGGTAAACTATGATACTAATAAGACCTTAAAATAACAGAGACCGAGATAAATGTCCATCAAATTTTGAAATACTAAGCAGTTCATATTGTAAATTTTACAGAACAAACCAATCAGTCCTAACGGGTACAGCAGTTTGTAGGGATCCAATGATTCATAAGCAATTGTAAATTGTTTACACATTGGTCCCACTATGACATTTGGCATTTAATCTGAATTTAATAACTATGGTTCATGTCTTCATGTCTAATCACGCGCATGATGCATCTCATCATCAATCGTGGCAAACAGTGGCAAATCTAGCGCCGACTGCCATGGGTGCTGGATCCGTCGAAAACAAATATATTTTGATGAAAATAGATAAATTTTTTTATAGCTTAGTTGGTTAGAGTTATATTCAAAGAGCTATATTCAAATTTGAAGTCTGGATTGAATATCTACCAAAGCAATTTATTGTGCAATTATTCTAGTTCAACATTTTTTTTTTTTTACCAAAACTAATGTAATAGGGAGAAGTCGAACCTATATGCTTTCCTTTAGATTATGGAAAGCCTAATAATCATGACACATAATGAATTTTAACACTAAATGTACTAGAATGTTATATGTTCAATTTTAACAGTTTTAATGCAATTGAAAATATTCAAATCTGTGCTCTTTTTTTGAATTATACAATATTAGGCCACTACGCCATTCGGTGAATATTGACAATATATATAACAAAATTACATTTGTTTAGTTTTAGCAAAGTAATTAATATATTTAATTTTTAATATTTTATTGCGATTGATGATCAACGCTCAATAGCTACTTGTGCTCACTCAAGGTTCTGGATCCGCCACTAGTGGCCAAAAGTCCAATCTTTTTTTTTTCATAACTCAAGTGTCCAAATTTCGCCTGACTAATTTTGAGGAGTGGTGGCCTACCCCCATGGTTCATCACCTAGGTAAATCCGGATACGGTCACAACTTATACACACTTAGATTGTATATTCGGGATACATTACGATGTACAGACAAAACCCTCGGAAGGACGACAAAGCGCACCATAACTTTACCTTCACACAACAACTGTCTTCCAACATAAATATTGCCTTCCAGCTACCACGAGGATCCGAACCTCCAATGCTCCGTATAGAACCCTTCATACTTTACCATTTCCCCTTACCCGTGGGGCTCAAAAGTCCAATCTTTACATTCTTGAAATATAGCAAATTAAATTGGATTATATAGTGGATAGAAGTAGTGCAGAAGGTCTAGGTAAAGGACAGTAGTCAGTCTTGAAAAGTTGATTGGACAAATAATAATGTCGAGGTTTTTCTATCCTACAAATAAATTTTTGCCATTAAGATAACACACATTCCTTTCTAGTTTCTATTATGATTAGTCACTATCACGTGCATTGCACGAATTTTTTATTTATCGTATCTTTATTAACATGTGAATTTTATTTTTTGAAAAGTTTTTGAAATAATATCTAAAAATATTTCCATAGTATAAGAAAATAATTACAAATTATTTTTACAATTGCAGTAGTATTGTGTTTTCTAGAAAAAATATGCTTGTATATTTCATGCTTGAATAAGAAATATATAAACTATTTTGCCTCTATTCTTTGATAGTATTAATATGATTGAGTTGAATGTGAAGATTATATTTCTAATTCAATATTGAAAAATTGAAGATTGAGCACAAAGTTAAAATTCGACTTGCATATTTATATGCGTTTATATTTTGTGTTTCATATATTTTAATATTTATTTTATGCTTATATCGAAAAGATAAACATTTGAAATTTTTTTCTGACATTCGGTTTGGTAAGTGAATGTACGTTGTTCTGCATTTTCAATACTTGTAAGTGCAAAAATCGGTATATACGGTAAGTTGTAAATATGATAGGCATCAAATATACGGTAAGTTACAAATATGTTAGGCAGCATATATGGTAAGTTGCCTGTAAATACGGTAGGTTGCAAATACAGTAAGTTGCAAATATGATAAGCGGTAGCATATACGGTAAGTTACAAATACGGTGCCAACCGTATTTACGCATATCGTATTTACAGTTTATCGTATATATAGCATATCGTAATTACAGCATACCGTATTTGCATTAAACCGTATTTACAACATATCGTATTTATAGCATACCGTATATGCAGCATAACGTATTTGCAACATACTATATTTGCATTATACTGTATTTACTACACATATTGTCTTTAATATAGCATATATTGATTCTTATAAGTCAATATTATTTCATTTTTCATAATTGTATTTTCGGGAATTTAAAAAAAAAAGTGGTTATGAAATTACTAATTTTTAATTGTGTTTTTTATTGAAGATAAAATTGATTTTTTTTATGCTATTTTTTAAAAAAAAATTATTGTAATTTTATTAGCGTAATAAGAAGATTTATTATGATTATGTAAAAAAAATTTAACACCACACAATAAATCTATATTTTAACATAGTGACTGCAAAAAGTTTTTGTGTGTCAATAATGTATTTTCCATTCAAACAATAATGCCAAATTTTTTGGCATCATTCTTTGTTTTACTTTTTTCATTTTTGTCTTCTTGCTTTTTTTATATTCTTTTGTTGTTAGCAATGATTATTTTGAGAGTTTTTTTTATATTATATTGTTGTAATTATATTTTTTATTAAATTTAATGCATATTTTTAACTAATAATATAACAAACTAATTGCATGATTAAATTTTTAAAAAAAATTGTGGAGAAACCTTAGTGTGCGACTCCGCAAAACCTGTGCGAAGACCCTACAGTGTGCGGAGTCTTCACAAAGATTGTGCGGAGTGTGTGCACTTCGTCCGCACATTGTGCGGACACTTAGATTTAATGTATATTTTTAACTAATAAAATAACAAAGTAAACAAATATTAGTTCCATGATTCAGCAAAAAACAAAAAAAGGGAGTCACGATTTGTGCGGAGTCTTCGCACAAGTGCGAACTTTGCATAGTGCGGAGTCTCTATACAAATTGTGCAGAGACTCCACACATCACGTGTAATTTTTTTCATTTAAATTATTAAATTAGTAAATTATACGAAATTAAAAATAGGTAAATGCATTTTGTTTATTTTTTTGTTACTATTTTTTTTAGAAATTTGATTTGTATACTTTTTTTAGTATATTTCTTATTAGCTTAATAATTATTAATAATTATTATTTTAAAGCATTTTATATAAATAAATTAAACATAATTGTACATAAAAAAATGGAAATGCACTTATCAAGTAATGATATCGATTAAAAAATAAAAAAATCTCTCAGCACAATTCGGATAAATTAATTGATCTCTTCGAACAATGGTCTCTCCGCACAATGCGGAGAGATGGCAAACCATCTCTCCGAACAGTTTGGAGAGTTTTTTTTTCAATGACGACGAAATCTTAACCAAAACATATTGTTTACCAAAAGTGAGATCAAAAGCTAAAACAAATACAATCACAAAAAAATATAGTGCGAAGAGATGACAAACCATGTGCGGAGTGTCCGCACCATGGCAAAACTCTCCGCACAGTGTGGAGAGAACCATCCCTTCGCACTGTGCGGAGAGATTTTTTTTATCGATAATTTTTTTCTTTTTTTTTCTCTCTGCTTTTCCTACTTTTCTTTATTTGTTTACGTAATGTCTATTTTTTTCTACTTCTTTACATCATTTATCTTTCTTCTCTCCTACAACCCCATTTAAGACGCCAAGAGATGATAACGTGAAATTTTGTCATAAAGCCGCAACTTAAAGTTCATTTCTAGTAAAAGAAGGCTTCCTGAATTTCTTTGCAACTCCAATCAACAATTTATGACTCCAATCAACAAGATGATATTCAAAACCTCTATCTCAATTAGCATTTTTTTTATAAAAGAAGACATGAAATAAATAAATGAATGGAGAACAGAATCATTTACCACTGGTAAATGCACAAGTCAAGCCACCATAAAAGCAACAGAAGTAGTGAACAATCACAGCAAACAATAATTCAACAGATGCTTCTGGAAGCAGTAAATCGTAGAAAGAGTGCCCACATGAAGGAGTGCCGACCTAAATAGCAGAAGGATGAAAAAAAGGCGATGTAGTCGTTGTTTGATTTTCTCTATTGTTTTCTTTCGCCTCCATCAAGTCAAAAGAAGAGCAGAGGAATGGTCGTAGGAGTGAAAAAATGAAAACGATGTGGTATTAGGCGAAAACAATAAAAAAAAGGTACAAAAAATGACGCAATTTTCTTCTCTTGTACAGTATTTTCGGATTAGTTTACTGCTCCATCCACAATAACATCTCGTTCCCCTTTTTAAAAGAAGTTAGATGTCTTTTCACATCCAAATAGCACTTAAAGTCAAAATTGATAATAGGTATCATTTAAATGTTTGCAAATTGAGTTGTGTAAAAGCCCTATAGCAAAGCGATTTGGTTATATCTATAATATATATATCACATTAAATAAGAATTAGTTTTTTAACGATTTTAACTCTACTATAATTTAATTATTTCAATTATACCTTACTTTTTATTTTTCAATATGCATTTAATTTATGTAACTATTTACGTACTGTCAATGTACATATGCATTTGACATATGCTTTCATTAATGTATGAATTTTCTATTATTGATTCTCAATTAATTATGAGTAATGCTATTTGCAGTCGTTCAATATCGTAGTCGTCATATGTGGTAGACACGTAGTGACTAGTGATTTGATATATTAATGTGGTAGTTTTTTATAATTTCATGCATCAAATTACTAATCGTCATATGTATGCCACGTCGAGCAATTACTGTAGTGAACAACTGCAAACAACATTATTTTTTATGTATTTCAATGTTATTAATTATAATTATAAGTTAATTAGAATTTCACATTCAAAAATGCATTTCATTATTCATGTCCATGTATGCTAATTAAAATCTAACTTTAGTTAATTGAAATTAAATATTACATTAAGCCCTTGATTGTGCTTCTTTGTGAATTTTTAGTATTTTTCCGACTGTCATACAATGTTAAAAAGAAGTAGTCATAATTGTTAAGTCAAGGAAGCTGTCACAATTGTTGAACAAAATGAAGTTGTCTTAATTTTTTATATTTGAATTAATGCCCTCTTTAGCTTTTCTTCAATTTTTTTTTTCACGGGGGCATTTTCAGTCATTCATTCTGTAAAAAGTTATGGAAGTTGCCTTTTTTCAACAATTGCAGCTGAATCCCTGATTCAACAATTGCAGTTGCTTCCTTGTTGAAATTTATAATGGTCGAAAATAAGCTAAAAATTCACAAAGAAGCGCGACTAGACAGGGGCTAAGTAAGAATATTTTTGAACAATTTTAGACCTACTATAATTCAATTATTTCGATAATACCTTATTTTTCATTTTCAATAAATATTTAATTTACTTAACCATTTAGTTATAATCATTGGTTATAATCATTGTACATGTACATTTGATAAATTCATTTCACCTGTGTATTTTCGTTTATGTACGAATTCCCTATTATTGACTGAAAATTAATTAATATTCACATTCATTTAATTAATATTCATTTCATTTATATATTTCAGTGTTATTAATTCTCTTTTAAGTTAACTGAAATTTCACATTCAAGAATGCATTTCATTATTCACATGCATGTATACTAATTAACATTCAATTTTACTTAATTGGAAATTAAATAAATGATTTAACATTCATTGTCACGTATATATTTACTGATATTTTCAAATATTACTTTTACAACACTTATAAATCATTTCATAATAACGTATAGTGCACGTTCAATGTTGATTAATAGAGAAAAAAGACGACAGTTTGAATATGTAAAAGTTTTGTCCGCCCAAGAAAAAAATGAATAGAAATATTAGTTTTTTGGGAAATGAGGTGTATGGTTAGCTCATGAGGACATCTCCAACCCTCACACTAAAACACCATATTTCATCATTTTGCACAAAATATTTGGTGCAAACACTTTCCAACTCCTACCCTCACACTAAAACACCATATTTAATTATTTTACACCAAAAAATTGGTGCAAACACTCTTCAATCCAACACTTATGCACATTTGTACTAAATTTTGATCACGTAATCAATAATTAAATAAGGATGGATATATTCATTTAAAGAATTGAATGACAACACTAGTTCGACTTAGTTGCAGTATTCATATTAATTGTAATAAAAATTTTAAATTAATTAATATTTTTGTTAAATAAAAGTAAATATCAGATGTTATAATTTATGTAATAATAAAATAAATGAACAAATATTTTTGAGATAAATAAATTGCTAATATTTTTTAAAAAAAAAAAGAAGAAAAAGAAAATGAAAAAACACTATTTATTTGATGCGACTTTTGGTGTATTGAGTTAGAAATGGCTTTCAATTTGGTGAAAGATTTGCACCAAAATAGTGGAAAACTTACCTTAAAAATTTGTGCATGCATTGGAGTTGACCTTAGGACCTATTTGGGAGTTTTTCCACTAATTTTGGCCTTTTTTACATAGCACTATTCATGAGATGTTAAAAAAAAGAAAGATGCTTGTTAGTTTTTTTGAATATTAATTTTGGATGGTCTAGCGTAATTTTGGCCATATTTTTTAACTCATCAAATTTGTGGATTTTAGCTGTTTCTCAAATTATATTCCAATTTTACTCTATAAAATAATTAATTTTTACGCACATATTTTGTAAAAAAACTAACTTGTAAACAAAACAAAAAAATTATTTATAAACAAAAAGAAAATGCTTATAAATAAAAAATCTACTTATCAGTCAATTCAACTTTCTGTAAAATTGCTTATTGTTATAAAATAAAAGTAATAGAATAAGAAGAGCTTGAGAGGGGTTCATTCATCTGACAGTAAATTAGAGCCACTTTTAATTTTGAAATATTGAAAATATAAGAGTTAAAATTCATTCGTGTATTTTATTGAGAATCAACACCGTATGTATAAGGTTTAAAATGAGAGCTACAATTGGAACGAAATAAACTCTCTAAACTCGATAAGACTTATCTATGCATGATGATAAGACTTCATAATCATCAATATTTATCTTATAATTTTATAACTCTTCACATTTGATAATTATTTGAACAATAAATATTCCATTGAAATATTTTTTGACAAAAATTCGATGGGACAAAATGAAAAAAGAATAAAATAATTTGTAATAATAAAATGTTGTATCGTTAGGAAAACTCAATGGGACAAAACTTGATTGAAGGAAAAAGAGTACAGCTACTTTTCCTGATTTCAATTCTGGTATCAAGGATTCATATCTTGTATGTCAATGTCTTTAATATTGATATCTTGTACGTCATTGTCTTCAAATAGCACCGTTTTCATACGAAATATTTATCAACTTTCAATGATTGTGATAGATTATTCGAAAAATAGCTCATGTTGATCTATTCGAATGTTTTATGCATATAGGAGTATTAATTTGAGGGTAAATATTTTGTATGTTATGGACATTCGTTACACAAAGAATATGCCTTGCAATACCTTATTAGGAAAAATACTGTGGGAATAATTCTAATAAAGGAAAAAGAGTACATTAATTCTTTTGAATACGCTGTAAAAGTTGTCTCGTTAAAAGAATTGTCAGAAAAAATCTAATAGGACATAATCTTGATCAAGGGAAAAATAATATAATTCATATTTACTTTCTTTCATAATAATATTAATTGAATTATGCTTCAGACATATTAAATCTTTCAACGATAGTATTAAATTTAATAAGATAAATTCACTATAATCATATTTGTTGTATATATATCAAATTTCATGCATTGTCATGCTAATAAGGTACAGAATTGTGATAACTTATCTATTTATACAAGTTTTTGCAAAATTCATTATATAGAGTCGTAAATTTCATATTACAACTTTATTTTTATCATTTTCATTTCACATAAGTATACAATTTTAGGTGTTCAAACTGTAGATCCAGAAATTTCAGATTTTTCTAGTAAGTCCAATTTTACTAGGAGAACGTCCAGATGCTTTATGTTTCTCTAGTAAATTCAATTTTAGTATGATCGAATATTTTTATTTCTCCAATCATTATTTCGATCAATACGTTTTGAGAAATTTAATTTGTTTCCTCACTATATGATGCAACACAACATGTGAAAAAGTGTTATCGACAATCTTTTCCTTTCGATTCTATTAATTTCTTCATGATGACATAACTTATTAAAATATCTCAATTTTCAACATATCAGGTATCTGAACATCTTATGGGGTTTTATATTTTGTTTTGTTGTATACTATTCAAAAGTATACGCTTTCTAAATGAGACCATCTTTGCTAATTGCTTCAATTTTGTTTGGAGATTTTTATGTTGAAATCGAATATCATTACGCTTTAGACGTGCCATAAATTTATCATATAATAATCTTAAATAATTATCCTCCAGGACGTTAATTCAAGTTTGAGCATTTAAAGCTAGTGAGTGAGATATTGTTTGAGCATTCAAATTACTTTTTATGAGGATTTACATGATGATGCATTTATATATTATTTTCAGTTTTTTAATTTCGTCCCTTAATGCTGAGAGAATTGTTCAATTAAATTAACAATCATTTTTATTACGTTACAAAATATCATCCATTTTGGATAAAAGTTCAAACTACGCATTTATTCTTAAAATTCTTTACTTTCCATCTTAGTGCATTGAGGTGGATTAATTTTACATATATTGCACTATCAAAATAATTGGAAAAGAAAATTAGATTCTAACTTTAGGTTAATTATAATAGGGAGAACTTATGATATTAGCATGATGCATAGGTACATTTTCTAAATAAAAATTGGAAGTGCTTTGATCTCAATTAATTGAAAGCGTTTAATTAGCAATAGCGTTAAACTATTTATTAATGTCTTAGCTAATACTTATTAAAATGTTGAGATTTAGGACCATTATCATTAACAAGTCATACCATCTTGATTGTGTAATCTGAAAATTATGCTTATAATTTAAACTTTAAACAGTGATTTTAGAAACACCATGTAATCATCTAGTGTATATATATCAAATCTACTAGATACAAATAATAGATCCATGGTCAACGTGGAGATGATGGGGTCTTATTTATCATCCAAATTAATTTTTAGAAATACAAGGAATTCAATCCCCATTTTAACTAGTGGTGGTTAATGATTAATTTCCATGAAAGAAAACAAACATCATATATGATTTCATTGAATTGAAGAAACTTCTGGTTCGCCATTGAATATCAATTTTGAAATTTTAATTTTGCACTATTATTGATCAAGTGATGATCCAACTGATTATGCCAAATAATAATACATTCAGTAATTGAACTTTTGGATCAATACAATGTTGGCATGAGCTGTTGAAATAAAAATAGGAAATAAGAATCAATGTAATTCCCCTAATCAAGGAGTCAAGAACAATACTTGGCACCAATTGTGTATAGACAAAAATAGGATACAAAATCTCCCTATTTATACGTGTCCTACTCAATGTAATGTATATACTGAAATGAAGGAAAAAGCTTACCTCTGAAACATGGTATCAGAGCAGAAAATCGATCCAGGCTACCTCCTTCATCAAGAACCCATAGCCTTTCTCTTGTAAACATTTTATCAAACACATGGCCGACACCGGAGTTATCACCAATTTAGGTGATCCTCCACCCAACCCCGAAGCTCTGTTTCAAGAGTTCACACAGAAAATGGCAGATGCCCTATCCAAAACCCAAGATCTAAACCCAAACACCGAAAATTCAACCCCAATTGGCATCAAATTGGATGGTTCGAAGTTATGGAGATGTATATTTTCGAAAAAGATAAATTGGGCTATGTGAACGGTGATCTTCCACCACCTGCAGAGACCGATCCCGACTTTCTAAGATGGCGAACCGACAGCGCCATCGTCAAGAGATGGTTAATTAATTCTATGGACCCATCCTTGATTGGGAATTTCATTTGATTTCCCATTGCAAAGGCAGTTTGGGATGCTATCGCCACAACTTAGTTCAACGGTAGTGATGCTTCCCAGGTCTACGAACTTCGACGGCGAGTCACTAGGTTGAGACAATTCGGTGGCTCTTTGGAGAAATACTATACGGAGTTGCAAGGTCTATGGCGTGAAATTGATTTTCGTCGCCCTAACCCGATGGAGTGTGCCACTGATATCCAGCATTACAACAAGATGCTCCAAGAAGATCGAGTTTACACCTTCTTGGATGGGCTCGACGATCGCCTGGATGAGATTCGAAGCAGTGTGTTGTAGACAAAACCATTTCCTTCCGTAGAACAAGCTTATGCCCATGTTCGAAGGGAGGAGATGAGACAGGTGGTGATGACCGGCACCGAGACCTACAGGTCCTCCGACGCGATTCTGGCTACCAAAGGAGTGAAGATGTCACAACTTGCTACTCCTCATCGAACAGGTCGCTTCTTCTGGGTATGGACAAGTGTCATGAGAAAAAGGAAAAAATTAAATCTGAAGGGGCTAAATGTTCCTACTGTGGAAATTAAGGCACACACGTGATAATTGTTTTAAACTTAATGGATATCCTGACTGGTGGCACGAGTTACAGGAAAAAAAGAAAAAAGATGTGGGAGACATTGGTTGACGAAAGGACAAGGTGGCAGTTGTAACCGTTGAACCACAATTATCTTTGCTACCTAACATTGGGTCTCCTAAAAATACGGGCCCTACATCAGGAAAAGGTAATTCTGGTTCCTTATTTATTACCACCTCCAGGGATGAAGATAGGGGTACTTGGCTGCTCGACTCCGGTGCCACTGATCATATGACATATGATGCAAGAGATTTTACCCAGAAATCCATACCTCGACGCACAAGTGTTGCAAATGCAAATGGGATCCTTTCTTCAGTCACAGTAGTTGGCACTATGTCTTTGTCTCCTACATTACATTTATCTCATACATTACTTGTGCCGTCACTTTCACATAAATTACTTTCTGTTAGTCAAGTCACTGCTGAACTAAATTGTACGGTACTCATTTATCCTAATTTTTGTCTTTTTTAAGATATTCTCACGAAGGAGATACTTGGGCGTGGTATTAAAAGAGGGGGGTTATACTACATGGAAGACTTCAGTGTGGGACGCGCACATCACATACAGAGTAATGACAAAGAACGAAAAATTTGGCTTTGGCATCGCCGCTTAGGACATCCCTCATTTAGCTATTTAAAATATTTATTACCTAGTATTTTCTCAAATGTTATGCTTTCTGACTTCAAATGTAATACCTGCATTTTGGCCAAAAGCCAACGTGCATCTTATCCACAAAGTATGAATAAAAGCAGTATTCCATTTGCTTTAGTTCACTCTGATGTGGGGGGCCCATCTCCTATCTCTATTGGATCCAGGATTCGGTGGTTTGTCACCTTCGTCGACGATTGTACACGCATGACCTGGCTGTACTTGCTAAAACACAAGGACGAAGTACTACGAGTGTTCAAGTCATTCCATGCCATGATTCAGACTCAATTCTTGGCCAAGCTCCAAGTTATACGCTCTGACAATGGAGGAGAATATAATAACCAACATTTCCATGCCTACTTTGAACAACATGGTCTAGTTCATGAGACAACATGCCCTCGAACTCCTCAACAGAATGGCATTGCTGAGCGAAAAAATCGACATATTCTTGAGACTGCACGTACTTTACTCCATGGAGCTCATGTCCCAAACAGCTATTGGCCTGACGCAGCATCCACTGTTGTACATTTACTCAATCGAATGCCCTCCAAAGTCCTAAAATTTAGAACTCCACTACAAGTCCTGGCAACCCATGTCACTATACCTATAATACTAATGCTCCCTCCTCGAGTATTTGGTTGTGTGGCCTATGTACATATCCCTGTGTTGTCCGCTCCCTCATCTTGGGTTATGGTGTACATCAGAAGGGCTACCGGTGCTATAACCCCTTTACCAACCGAACTTACATGACTATGGATGTCATATTCTTGGAAACTGACACATTCTTCTCACCATCTACCAATTCTCCTCTTCAGGGTGAGACAAACAGTGAAGAGCAAAATTGGGTACACTTTGACTGGTCAAGCATTGAAACAGAATATCCCTGAGGTAAGCACTCCTGACCCACCTTCAAATATAAATGACTTGGATAATACTGCTGGGCATGTATTACCTTTCAGGAAGAATCGTGGTAAGCCACCTAAC
Organism: Olea europaea var. sylvestris; assembly: GCF_002742605.1. Lineage (NCBI taxonomy): Eukaryota > Viridiplantae > Streptophyta > Magnoliopsida > Lamiales > Oleaceae > Olea > Olea europaea. The sequence goes on along the minus strand of NC_036241.1, from coordinate 13,065,301 downwards.
ATATATTCTCTAGAAATTGAAGAACAAAGATTAAAGTATTCGATTGCCAACTATGTATCCACCAAGAGATTATCAGAACCTCTAAGGGCCTTTGTGCATATACTCTCTTCAGTTCAAGTTCCAACGGGAATTGAGGAAGCTCTTTCTGACCTAAATTGGACTCAGTCAATAAAAGAAGAGATGAAGGAATTTACTACAGAATGACACATGGACTCTAGTACCATTACCTGAAGGAAAGAAAATAGTAGGATGCAAGTGGGTATTCTCCATCAAACACAAGCCAGACGGGTCGATCAAGAGATACAAAGCAAGACAAGTGGCGAAAGGATATACATAAACATATGGGGTGGACTACCAAGAAACCTTTTCACTAGTCGCTAAATTGAACACTATGAGAATATTGTTGTCTCTTGCGGCCAATCTCGACTGGCCACTATATCAGCTAGATGTTAAGAATGCCTTTCTCCATGGCGACCTTGAAGAAGAAGTATACATGGACCTTCCTCTCGGCTACACAACGCCCTCAGGCACCAAAGTGGTGTGTAAATTGCAACGAGCACTATATGGACTGAAACAATCACCTCAAGCATGGTTTGGAAGATTCAGTCTGGCAATGAAGAAGTATGGATTTAAACAAAATAACTCAGATCATACACTATTCCTGAAGCGCAAATCGGGCAAGGTAACTGCACTGATAGTTTATGTAGATGATATGATTATCACTGGAGATGATAAAGAAGAAATATCTAAACTTCAGAAGCAGTTAGGAACTGAGTTTGAAATGAAGAATCTAGGAGGACTCAAATATTTTTTGGGGATTGAAGTGGCCAGGTCGAAGCAGGGTCTATTTCTCTCGTAAAGAAAATATGTGTTGGACTTATTAACTGAGGTAGGGATGTTGGAATACAAACCGGTAGACACTCCAATCGTACAAAACCACCAACTTAGAGAATATCCAGATCAAGTTCCAACGGATAAAGGAAGGTACCAAAGATTAGTTGGAGAGCTAATCTACCTCTCCTATACTCGTCCAGATATTGCATATGCTGTAATTGTAGTTAGCCAATTTATGCACAACCCAAGTGAAGATCACATGAGTGTTGTGGCTCGAATACTCCGATACCTAAAGTCCTCGTCAGGGAAAGGGCTTATGTTCTCAAAGAATACGAATGCAGAAGAGAGAGATCAATTACAAGTACGTGGCTATACAGATGCATATTGGGGTGGAAACTTAACAGACAGAAAATCTACCTCAAGCTATGTCACTTTTGTCGGCGGAAACTTGTTACATGGAGAAGTAAAAAACAAAATGTGGTGGCACTATCAAGTGCTGAAGCTGAATTTCGTGGAATGGCAAAAGAATTGTGCGAACTCCTTTGGATCAAAAGGTTGCTTACAGAAATTGGATTTGGCCCTACATCCGAGATTGATCTATTCTATGACAATAAAGCTGGTATTGCCATAGCTCACAACCCAGTTCAACATGATTGGACAAAGCACATTGAAGTGGATCGATACTTTATCAAGGAAAATCTAGATGCAAAGATAATCAAACTTCCATTTCTAAAGTCCGAAGACCAATTGGCAGACATACTTACAAAGGCAGTGTCAAGTAAAGATTTCCACAACTCCCTTAGCAAGTTGAACATCAAAGATCCTTACGTATCAACTTGAGGGGGAGTGTTGGCGTGACCTGTTGAAATAAAAATAGGAAATAAGAATCAATGTAATTCCTCTAATCATTCCCCTAATCAAGGAGTCAAGAACAATACTTGGCACCAATTGTGTATAGACAAAAATAGGATACAAAATCTCCCTATTTATACGTGTCCTACTCAATGTAATGTATATACTGAAATGAAGGAAAAAGCTTACCTCTGAAACATACAATATTTTAAATTTGAATAACTATTTAATCAAACAAAAGACATTGTTAATTCTCGAAAACATGATTAACTATGATATAATCTTATAAAAATTAATGTCCACATGACAAAAATTGATGTTTTCCTTCAATGGTAAACACTAACTTAAAATGATATTTTTTCGAAACATATGCTATTTGAGAGCATGTTGTAATTTACTATTGATTTTTCAAAATAGAGAGCTTATTTGATCCTCATTAATTGGGAAAAATGAGTTTTGAATAGTATTTTTAGTAGAATGTATTAGGGCTAGGCAAATCTACCGAACCGAATTGAACCGAACCCGACGATTCTTGTCAAATTAAATACCCGAACGGGTATCTGAATTGAGAACCGACAGGTACGGTTAGGTTCTCGATTTTAAACCAAGAATCGAATAAGAACCGAATCTTTTTAATTTTTTTTATATTGAGTAAATCAAATTATTTTAATTTTAATTATATCTAAACAAATTAACAAATTAACAATTTCTAAATCCAAATTTTTGGCCCAATAATTTGTTTCGTTTCTAATTTTTTAATTTTTCGCCCCATTACCCATTTTATTGTTTCATTTCTTAGCCCAACAAGATTCAATCCACTAAATAACTCTAAACACCTATACTAAAGTGTATAATGTTGTCTCGACTCTCGCACTCACTCTCGTAGCCTCGCTGACATTTCAAAACCTATACAATTGTCGGCCGATGTTGTGATCTCCGATTGAACCTCTGCCGACCGAAGCTTTAACCATAGCGATCATTTGAACAAAGTAGTCTACTAGTATATGACATTCCAAAACTATTGAATGTATCATTAGTTGTATTTATATAATATTATTATACATGTTAAAAATTTTAATTATAGTACAGAACCGAATGGAACAGAGCGGAACCGAACCGAACCCGAACGGTTTCATAATTATATTTAGACCCGACGGTTTCATTTACTAGATACCCAAAAATTTTGGTTCGGTTTGAATAGTTGTATTCAATATAATTAAATCGTGTAATTAATCGAATCTTTTTTTTATTGTTCAATATCTAATCGATTTAATGAATTTTATTTATTTATGTATAGTATTATTTTATGAAAGATTCTGCGATTGAAAATAAAAGAGAGAGAAATTCTAAAGAGAACCGAACCTAACCGACCCACGCCCACCCCTAGAATGTATAATTAAGAAGTAGGAAAATTTTTTAGTATACGCGTAAAATGTTTTTATTGTATTAATGTGTGATTGAAAATGATTATGCAACTACCCATAAAATAAATTAATGGGTAGTGCTGGACAAATCTCTCGATCCGAACCGACCAAACCGAACCCGAACCGAACTGAACCGAACCCGACGGCTCTTGTCAAAAATATCTGAACGGGTATCTGAATTGAGAACCGACGAGTACGGTTCGATTCTCGGTTCTAGACCAAGAATCGAAAAATCGAATAAGAACCAAATCTTTATCATAATATCGTCAAATAAGTTAATCGATATCTTTTTGACTGAGTACTAAATTTTTTCAACATTGTGTTAAGTTTTACTTTGATTTATCGCAACTACTTTTAGGAAATAAACAATATACATTATTTAATATACTCCGTGTCATGTTATATAAGGGTAAAATAGATCCGTATAAAGTATATATCATTCACCATGGAAAAAAGGAAATTATATTGAGAAAATTGTCGCGAAAAAATAATAAATTAATAAAATAATTGACTTTTTTAAAGAAAAAAGGGCAAGTTATACGCATTTTTTAACACATACATTTGATGTACGTTTAACTATTTTCAATATTCATTTAGATCATTCGATATATCTATTATATAGTTCTCAAAATGAACTTCAAGAGAATATAGAAGATTTATAAAGATTTACAATAGATTCATATATAAAAATAAATAAATAAATCACCTGGTGAAAAAAAGAAAAAAGAAAAAAATTGATACAAAAAATATCAATCACCCAATGAAAAAAAAATTGACACTCGGCATCATCTCAATAAAAAAATAAATGCTGACGGAGCAACTCTGTGATGCACGGAGCAAAACCGAACCCGAACGGTTCCATAATTATATTTGGATCAGACGGTTCCATTTACTAGATACCCAAAAATTTTGGTTCGGTTTGGTTCTAAAGAGAACCGAACCGAACCGACCCGCGTCCACCCCTATTAATGGGTGTCAATCAGCATATAATTCATACTTTTTAGGAGCAAAAATGTAATTATATTAGATTTATTTAATAATTGACTTCGGGAACATGTAAAATATAACTAGAACATCAATATATAAATACAAAAGTAGAAAAATGGACACCTAAAGAAATAGAGTAATTTAATTCGTACGCTTAACGAGAATTCGATCAATATTCTTTTAGAATATTGAAATTGTAATATCATGTTCTTTTGGAGCAATTAATATTCTTCCAGAATATTATTAATGTTGTGCTACTTCAAGTAGGTCTGGGCATAGTTTGGGTTGGGCTGGTTTTGAGTCCACCCGTAATCGAAACTGACTGATCAATTTGGATAAATTTTAATTCAAACTAACCCAATCTAACTGCTGAAACCAAACCAAATCAGTTTGGACCGATTTGTCTTGATTGGTTATATATATATATATATAATTTATTTAATATTTAATTAGAACATAAATCACACATTGTATGAGAATATCTAACAGAAATGAAAATCGAACTTCAGGCATGGTCACATTTTCAGTACATTGAACATTATTCAAGAATGCCGAAACTATATTTTCTCTACTAAATGAAGTCGAGTGAGAAGTTCCCGATTATAGTATGTTACTCTCTACCTAACGGATGTGTAATATCTATTTAAATCCTATGTACTCTCTATTTATAGTGTGTTACTGATTTCCTCAATTTTCTTTATTTATAGT
>NC_036241.1:12910354-13059482 GCF_002742605.1 Olea europaea var. sylvestris | reverse complement strand
TATAAAAATCTACTATAAATCTTCTATATTCTCTCGAAACTCATTTCGAGAACTATATCATAAACACATCGAATTATCTAAATGAATATCGAAAATAGTTAAACGTACATTAAACGTGTGTGTTAAAAAATGCGTATAACTCATCTTTTTTTTTAAAAAAATCAATTATTTTATTAATGTTTATTATTTTTTCGCAACAATAAATTTTGACGTCATTTAGAAAATTTCCTAATAAACTTTTAAATTTTTTTAATGTTAAAAGAGACATCATTTAAAAAAAATTAAGAATTTCGATAACAAGTTAATTTTATAAATTCATTGACGATTGTATGGTAGTCGAATGCATAAATCTTCTATATTCTCTCTAAACTCATTTCGAGAGCTTTGTCATAGACATATTGAATTATCTAAATGAATATCGAAAATAATTAAACGTACTTCAAACGTGTGTGTTAAAAAAGCCTATAACTCGCCTTTCTTCTTTAAAAAAAAAAATCAATTATTTATTAATGCTTATTATTTTTTCACAACAATTTTTATATAAAAAAAATATTATGTGGTATGACGTCAACTTTTTTTTTTGGACGTAAAAATTCAAATCAGACAAAACAGTAGCACCACACACACATAGTAAGATCATTAGTAGTGATTTTAGGAGTGTAGTGGGATAGTATGAAATATTCAAGGGTAAAATAGGAAAATACAAAATACGTCTTGAATGAATAGTGCTCGCCACATTCACTCTTTTATTGTAATAGGGAAAAAAATTAGTAACTTTTGAGCCCACTTTTTTTGACATTTGACTACATATTTGCTGTACCTTCTCTTGTACGTGTTACCGAGCAAGCTCTTCAATTTTTATATAATTTTTTTTCAAATTTTGAGCCCACCTTTTGGGATTATTTGGCTACATGTTTGCTCTATATTCTCTTATATGTGTCTCGGAGCAAGTATTTAAAATACGTATACCCTCTTTCAGTCACTTGGGACCCACCGGTGAGAGAGGTCGGTCAAAAATTTCGGCTGAAAACTCTCCCACGCAAAGACCAAAAATGGAAAAGATGACGGAAATATCCATATTGCCATTTTTTCCACAATTGATCTCTTTATTGAACAGTCCATTTAAGGGTAAGATGGGAAAGGAAAATACGTTTCAAATGAACAGTACTTGGAGGATTCATTTTTTTAAGATGGTAGTGATATATGGTCGATTTTTCAAAAATCATTATTAATATGTGATAGATACAAAAACAATTCGCCAAATAAAAAGTAAGACAACAATATGAATTTGGAGTTTACAACAAACAATTTTTTTCACTGCCTTTATTTTCTTTTGGAGTTTGGGGCTTTGGTAAAAGAAACATAGACAGCAAACAAATAATTTGAGATAGAACTATATTTTATGTTTTTATTATTTTATATTTTAAGTTTAAAAAATGTGAAATATATATATACCAGCTTGGTTGGTTAATTGACGCGCTGGTTCCTTAAACTGCAACCAATATGATCCGACTTTTTAATGATTAAAAATAACTGAACCAAACAATTTTTTGGTTCAAACCGATCCGAACCGACCCAATTCATTTTGATTTGATTGGTTTTTCTATTTTTTTTGCCCATCCCTAACTTCAGGAGCAATAAAATATATGTAGTACACAAATCTATAAGTAATATTCTTCTGGAATATTAAGTATAGTGATGTGCTGTTTTAGGAACAACAATAAATTATTTGTAATAGACAAATTTATGATTGATATTCTTTTGAAATATTAATTGTAACACTGTGTTACTTCAGGTGCAACATCATGATAAATTATTGATTTATAGTTTATAAAAGAACCTCAAAAATATTTAATTATGTTAAAGCCACAAAAAGCATTTAATAATCATCATAAATGTATATATTTTACGAACATAAAAAGAGAAATTATAGCAATGGATACGTGAATTGGATTGAAAAAGTAGGTATATTAACGTGAATTTAACTTTCCCGATTAACTTGAATTTACTTGATTTCAACATTGGTTAATGAAAATAGATATGCATACAGAGACGTGAATATAGAAACAGTGGTGGCTGCCCACAATTATGCAATAATAAAATAATTTCATCGAAAATTGGCCCTAATTCATAAACTCCAAATTCACAAAATTAAAACAGAAAGACGACGACGACGACGACGACGACGATGATGATGATGATGATGATGATGATGATGATAATAATAATAATAATAATAATAATAATAATAATAATAATAATAATAATAATAATAATAAAACAACTAATAATGAAAGTGCATGTGATTACAACAAATAAAAAAATAAAATAAACTTATAGGAATGAAGTCAAGAAAGGAGATACTAATAAATCCAAGAATTCTACGAGAGCAGAGAGTTACAGGAACAAAAGTGCATGAATTAAAGCAAAGAGACAAATTCCGGGTATATTCACATAATTGATTGTGGCAGAAAAAATTCTGTCAAATTCCGTGTAAATTGCCGTAGACTAAGCCCCCGCCTGACTCTCATTAAATTAAATATTATTTTTTTCTTTCTTATTTTCAGTCATACAAATTTTCGTAAAAAAATATTACACGTGAAAAAAAAATTTCCTTTTTTTCAACCATTCATTTAAAAAAAAAAATACTATTCCACCCATTTAAATTTGAAAAAAATGAGGGTCAAACGGGAGCTAAAATTAAATTTACATAATTGACATCAATACATGATTGAATTCACACACATAAGTATATATAAAAAAATCATATATCACCAAATTAATTTTGTTACATGTGATAGATAATTATGCTCATCAAAATTACTATTTTCACTAGACTTTGAAAAATTAAGTTAAATCTCAATTGTGTATTTTATTGAGAATCTGTATTTATAGAGTTTAAAATAAGAGTTATAATTGGATTGAAATAGACTTTCTAAACTGGATAATACTTATCTATGCATGATGATAAGACTTCATAATTATCAATATTTATCTTATAGTTTTATAATACTACTAATATGATAAAAATTCACAAATAAAATAAAAAAGTTACATTGAGTAAAAATTTTACTTATATGTAAAAAATTATTTAAAAGTACAAAGTTAAATTATAACTTCAAAATTTAATTATAAGTAAATATATCACTTGTTAAGTTAAAATTAACTTATATATAAAAACTACTGTTAAGTAAAATATTACATATGAGTAAAAAAAATTTTACAAGAAATTATAAATTAAAAATTTCACTAAGGAGTATTTATATAATTTTATTCTTTTAAAAAACTTTCAAATATATTGGATAATAAATTCCAAACATGGGTTGGATTATTTTCAAAAAAGGCTATCAAAAACAACCCAAAATTGAACTCATCGTAAAAATCCAAACCTAAATTCCTAACTTAGCTTTGTGTGGTTTTGTTAAAAATAACATCTTTAGTAAATTTTGATAGAAGATGATGAAAAATATGGTTTAAAAATTGATAAAAGTTGTGAATCTTATCAAATGTATAGTTAAAAATGAATTTGAATACAAATTAATTTTAAAAAAATGGGGGGCTAAACATATCTTTTTTTTAAACGAATTGAGAGATTTTTAACTAGTCTATTTCTTTAGGTACAAATTAAATGTTTCTTGGGTAAAATTTTATTAAGCCCCTATTTTATTTAGATAAAATTTTTAATAAAAGTTGATATAATGTGTTGCTGAATAGTTGTAGGTCATATAAAATTTATAGTTAAAATTGATTGTCGACTATTATTTAAATTTTAATCAAATTTTTTAGTTGAACAAAACAAGGGCTAAATATATTGAGTTTTACTAAATGACGGTTGTGCCCGTCTATTAAAAGCAAATTTAGGTAAAATTGAAGAGAATTTCTATAATATAGAATTTTTGTCGACAATATGATTAGACTAATGCTCAGCACGAGTTTAGATTTGCCAATTTTGATAGGTTTAATTAAATGAATTATGTGAAGATGCATTTAAGTAGATATATCATTTAATGTTATTTAGTTACCACCAAGATTGGTACTTAACACCAGTGGTGATGTATTTTATTACTTATACGACTAGGGTGTTCAAATGAGCTAGAAATGCTTATTATTAACTTTGCATAATTTTCAATAATATTTAATTGTTTGAAATTTGATAGCAATTATGGAGAGAAAAATAATATCTTTTCATTCAATGAGTTAGGGGCAGATTTAGGATTGGATTCAAGATCGGACTATAAAATTCCAAGTCGAGCTAATACGCGAAAAAAATAATTTACACATAAAAAACTGTTTTTACAAAAAAAAATGAAAAATGAAAAATGCCTTAAAAAAAATAAATTATTGGGCCTTAGGGGGGACTATAGCCCAGCCCAGCCTACATCCGCCCCGTCCCTTTCCCTACGTATCCTTTTGGCTCCATTCTCTTTGCGTCCCTCCCCGTGTTCGATGTTCCCAATGCTTTCTTCCCTGCTCCTAGCCTCCTCTGAATATTACACGATGAGTCGTTGGGTACTGCTCTCTGCATCCCTAAAATGGTGAAAATTTTCTTTTACATTGGTTTTTTTCAAAATTTGACTTCATTTGAAATGAAGAACATGGATTATATTAGGTCGAGGGTCAATATAAAATTGTCACATCTATAATTAAATGGATACAACCACCGAAAAAGAACTTATATTAATACAAAATATATTTTGATGTTACATTTTGGTGTCAGAAAGGTAAATCTTAACCAGATAAGTAATACAGGTTCTTATATTTTGATATTTCTTTACGTCTTTTCTTATTTAAATGATATGATACTTTAATATTTGTATGCACAAGCAAAAAATTGTTCACTTGAGAAAATCAAATTAACTACCGTTTTTTGAATTTTTGGGATTTTATTTAAAAATATCAAAATTGTTGAGGAGAGCAGCTCAAATTAATATGTTATTTTTATATTTCCATTGCCCTCTTTTTTTGACAATGACATCATATTATTACTATATGCCTCCAAGTCAAATGATTTCATCTAAATCTTGCTGTCAACAACAAAGCTTACGCACGTTCTTCCACTTTAGTAGGTATAATTTGTTTTTATAGAATATATAAATAACCCTACCATGCAACACGTAGTTTCCTCGCACAGACAAAGATAAGCCACTCCCGGACAGGACAACTTTAGCATGGGATTCCACCAAACTTCTAATCAAAGAGAAGAATTTATTTATATAAATTTGAACATAGATGTGAAAATTTATTTTTGATAAAAACTTAATTGGATACAATTTTTATAAATAGGTAATCGCATAATTAATTTCAAAATAATTACTTTTCTTGACACCATGCTATTTCAAGTGAAAACATTTAAATCGCTAAAATCACGTTTAGAATTGTCAGCAATAATTTCACTTTGTTTGTTCATTTAGATTTTAGATAATATGACTAAACTTGGTTTCGTGATTCGAAATCACATGCTCTATTCCTCGTAGCTTCAAACCGCATCTGGTCCACACTATGAGCATGTTTGAGTCCCTTTTTTGGATTTGCATACAATATTATTTTATTAAAAAATATGTGATTGAAAAAGAGAGAGAGAGAGAAATATATTGCTCATATGAATACGGTAAAAAGTGTAACATTTTATTTCCGAGCCATTTCATTTTGAATAAAAAAGATATAAATATATTTAAAATCACAATTGATATAGTTAGTGTTGATCTTTACTAATATATCCCACCGGTGACTCGTTATATACAAATTAAAGTTTGAATTTTCAGCCATCAGAATTCTCGAAGCCGACTTTGCTTACTTTCTCCAGGCATGCAAAAAAGTTGACTTTAACTTTCTGTGCATATAAATATGCATATAATACCTTTGCTTAACCACCAACACCAACACAAACACTATCTAGAAATATCAGTTCTGGAATTCTTTATCCTCTCTCGTTAGTAAAACAATTAAAGAAAAACCAAGCTTAATTCTTTCTGTCCGTTCTCTCATTATCAGATAAACAATCGAGGGTTTTTCTGCAATGGGGAATTATTACTTTAAACAAATGTCAATTGCATTGTTTTTCTTGCTTGCCGTTCCTGCCACTGTGGTGCTAGGCCAGGGAACACGGGTTGGATTCTATTCAAGGTCGTGTCCCCGGGCCGAATCCATTGTTCAATCCGCAGTGAGATCCCGGTTTAATTCGAATCCCACGGTTGCACCTGGATTGCTAAGAATGCACTTTCATGACTGTTTCGTACAAGGTTGTGATGGCTCTATCCTTATTAATGGTGACGACGCAGAGAAAATGGCTGGACCAAATCGTTTGCTGAGAGGATATGAAGTTATAGATGATGCTAAGACTCAACTTGAGGCTGCATGCCCTGGTGTTGTTTCTTGTGCTGACATTCTTGCTCTTGCAGCTCGCGATGCAGTTGTACTGGTAAGTTAATTTGTCCGTTCATCTTTTGGATTTTACCATTTGTATAGGGAATTTTACAGGTGCTGGCACCTGACTCTCTATTTTAACTATATTTTTTGTCCAAAATTTAATGAAATAATGTCATGTGACATTCTATAAAAATCTATGTAAATTTTCCATGTACATATATCATTGTTCTCATTTTTTAATGATCATTAGCTAGCAGTGATAGGACAGGCTTTATGATGTGTCAGTACCATGAATTATCGGTGTCTAATATGTGTTGTACATAGACATGCTATACATATTCTAGGAGAAGTGTATGTACTTCACCCCTAAGGCAATATGACGTGTTAGTGTCTGATACATGTTAGACACCGATACATACACAAAAAACATTTGGTACCTAGAAGTAGTGTCGATAATTTACTCATCCCTCTAACTGGCTATTTGATTGTTGATGTAGGCTGGTGGACCAGGATGGCCCATGCCTACCGGTCGCAGAGATGGGCGGGTTTCATTATCGTCTGATGCTTCGAATCTTCCGGGATTTACGGATTCCATTGATGTTCAAAAACAGAAGTTTGCAGCAAAAGGTCTAAATACTCGAGATCTTGTCACCCTTGTCGGTAAGCACATAATTTACTGAGAAGTGTAGAATAGTATTAATGCAATCTTGTTTTCTATATTCTGTAGTCTATAATTTTATGTCGCCAGTTAGCAAAACATTGTTGGAATATTTTTAATTTGAAATGGTCATGAAAAATCCATCGTTGATGACCTAAAGCGACCGAATCCCGATTTTTAAGTCGCATTTTTCTTAGTTTTATATAGCATCAAATCTAACTCAAAACATCTTTACATGAATATGTAGGGGGCCACACCATTGGCACCTCAGCTTGCCAGTTCTTCAGATACAGATTATACAACTTCAATTCGACTACTGGCGCTGACCCTTCCATTGACACCGCATTTCTTCCTCAACTTCGGTCCCTTTGTCCGGAAAACGGCGACTCTTCCAAGAGGGTAGGGCTCGATGACAGAAGTGAAAACCAGTTCGATAACTCGTTTTTCGCTAACCTGAGGAATGGCCGGGGAATTCTTGAATCAGACCAGAAGTTATGGACTGATGGTTCAACAAAAACATTTGTGCAACGTTTCTTGGGAATTAGAGGACTGCTTGGATTGACATTTAGTGCTGAATTTGGTAAGTCCATGGTTAAAATGAGTAATATTGAGGTTAAGACGGGGACGAATGGTGAAATTCGAAAAGTATGTTCTGCCATTAATTGATGCAAATTCAGGTCTATTTTATTAGGTTATGGACTGTGTAAGTTTGTTCATATCAGCGTAAGCTGGTATCTTATCTATTGTATGTATTCTTCGAAATAAATTGAAAATAATAAACCAGTAAGTTCTATGTTTTGCTTCACTCACATTGAGCATTTGTTTCATTCGATACACTTAACAAGATTTTTCACGATAGTTGATTGAAGGATTTCATCAAAAGTTCTAAGGTGATAAGGATGAATTTGTTTATTAAAATTCTAATCTTCGAATTTCGCCACACATGTATGGTGGATTCAGATTTATTTATTGCATTATTTTTTTTTTCGAAGACTCGATACATACAATTTCATAACTAGTAAGTGAGAAAACTTGAACATGAGTAATTTGTTTGGTCTTCTAACACAAATTCTCGACACGAAATATAGTTCCAAAGAACTTGAAAGACTCATATATAGTCAATCAAGATGGTGGTAAGACCCTTGTCAAGTTCCCTAGCAACATATAGCTTGGGAAGCTCGAATCCGATCAAGATCCAAACAAGAAGGAGCACTTCAAATATTAAATATACTCATCCAATAATTTAAACTTTTAGTCATAATGTTTCAAAATTAATGAAAATTTAGTGTCAGTTCACTTAATTTTTACCGTTTTTCTACATATTAGTATATCGAATGCATCCTAAAGGTGGGAATATTGTACGTACATTATTTATATGCTTATTTATTCTGTAATTAATTGACAAGATAATGTCATATTAATTGAAAATATGGGATTTGATTAGACAATAAAATTATTACGATTTGGTAAAGTGGAATAGTGAAATTTACTAAATGCATCCTCCATTTACGATGTATTTAAAATTTAAATAAAATATTTTGTAAAATTACGTTTGAATTATTGCTAACCAAAAAAAACACACACACACACACACATTTTGCAGAAAAAAATTGAAATATTAATAACTTGGCACTATAAATGGCTAAACATACCAAAGTATACCTAATTTAAAATAATAATAATAATAATATCAAATCATACTCTATGTTATACATTACTTAAACACTTTACCATTTATTATTCTTCAAAATTGTATTTTGGATAACTCTTTCATCTGAAAAATTAACTTTTCTTTCTTACATGCATCTATCTTTCTCGTAAATTAGTTTTATATCAATTCAAGTATTTTCATTACATTATTAAATTCATTTTTTCCAGTTTCGTTCAATACACAGAACTATGTAATTTTATAACACATAACTATATACGTTTATCATTAACGTTTATATTTATCTTCTATTCTTTTTCGTTAAAAAAAAGTGCTTCAAAAAAATATATGAATTCTTGAAAATTTGTTAAATTACAAAATAATATAAAGTTATAAACTAAACTTAAAATAATTAAAAAATGTATATTAAGACGCTAAATAATAAATAGTATCATACACTATTTTACATGATTTTTCTAACAAAAAATTATTTATTGAACTTATCTTAATTAGCTCATGTTTGGTGGAGATAAAAATCAAATTTTTGGTGGAATTGGATAAAAGTTGACGAAATACATGATTGAAAAATTGAGGTATGTCCCATGAAATATGTAATTAAAATTAATTTTTGAAATAATGTAATAATATATATTTTGGACCAATTTTTTAAGCATTGACATATTGTTTGATGATTGATTCAAGTAATGATCCAATCTTCGGAGACCTCTATGCTCACTTGCAAGTGGTAAGCTAACGATGACTTTGTCACTGTACCAACCTTTCGACGTTTCCAAAGTTTGAGCGTGTAGTGCTGGATACACGCTTCAACTACCCCATTGTCATTCTACGAAGAAAAGCCGAGTCAACTCGTCTTAATTAAGTGGAGTCACCATCCCAACCGAAAGACTATTTGTGTATGAAAATGGGGCTGTTCCAAAATGACATGGACTTGTAGCTGGATGATTTCTAGTGAATTAAAAATTGATGTGTTGAAAATTTGTTCAAAATCAATGGAATGATAGTGGACTTATTGTTGGGCTCAATTATGGAATTAGTAGAATCAAAAGAAATTGAAAAATGCAAAATTTGATTCTTTGCCTATGCGTACGCACATGCTTATTTTTGTGCGTACGCGAGATGTGTTTTGGCAAAATCAGAATTAAATTTTACTTCTACTATACGTACGCACGGTTTATACTATATGTACGTATAGTGTTAAAAAATAGTCGTTTGCTGATTTTTCAATTTGAAACTTGGGAGCCGTTTTGGATTAAAAGTTGCCACTTTTCATCTTGTTTTGGCACCATTTCGTGATGCATCATTTGAGACTTATAAATAGATGATGAATGATCAATACAAACATTATTAAAATTATTGAAAACATCTTGAGATCCATATATCATTCCATATTGAATCAAACTATTGATTTACATTCATATTCAAGATCTTCCTTTGTGTTCTTAAAGTTTTGGAGGATTGCACTTATACTTTGGTGTTAAATCATTTACAAGGTTTGATATAATCCTACAAACCGTTTGCCAAAACCCTTAAGCATCTCATTCAATTCTGAGAGGGGGCAAATATAGTTTGAGGACAACGATCCCATATTCAAGCCTCAAATTCGTTCTTAACGTATTTCGTGATTTCTATTCATTTTGTTTCTATAATTTTGTTGTTGTTTCTTTTCCAACTCCTTATTTTCCAACAATCTCAAATTATATTCTGCGATGGAGAATGATACAACTATAGCAACCATCAAACTCATGAATCAAGATCTGGTTAGATTGGATCGTTTTGACGGGACTAACTTCACGCGGTGGCAAGACAAGTCAAAATTCCTCCTAACGGCGTTGAAGATTTTTTATATTCTTGATCTAAATTTGGTGCCTTTGCCGGAACCAACTAATGGAGAATCTGAAGCAATCAAGTCCGAGAGACAAAAACGTCAAGAAGATGAATTTATTTGCCATGGCCACATCTTGAATACATTGTCGGGTCGTTTGTATGATCTATACACCAATACAACTTCGGCGAAAAAAATATGAGAAGCATTGGAAAGTAAGTACAAGGCGGAAGAAGAAGGTATAATGAAATTTTTGATTTCTAAGTATTTTGATTTTAAATTCTTAGAAAATATCCATCTTCTTCCCCAAGTGCATGAGTTGCAAGTGATTGTCAACAAATTAAAGGCAGAGAAAATTGATATACTGAAGACCTTTTAAGTGAGGGCTATAATTGCCAAACTTCCAGGAACTTGGAAAAGATACCGGAAGAAGATCATGCATAGTTCCAAAAATTATTCTTTAGAACAATTGCAAAAGCATCTTCAAATCGATGAGGAGTCGAGAATACGTAATAAAATTGAAAATTCTCATGAGGGCTCTTCTAAAGCAAATGCTGTGGGAAAAATAG
Source organism: Olea europaea var. sylvestris (assembly GCF_002742605.1). Classification (NCBI taxonomy): domain Eukaryota; kingdom Viridiplantae; phylum Streptophyta; class Magnoliopsida; order Lamiales; family Oleaceae; genus Olea; species Olea europaea. Next base: position 13,048,398 of record NC_036241.1, on the reverse strand, counting down.
AATCGCCGGCAAAATCCAACAAAAGGAAGCCTTCTAGGAACTTTAACAAGTCAAAGAAGAAGACAAAAGGAGGTTGTTTTGTGTCGAAAATCTGGTCACTATGCCAAGGATTGTAGGCACCGAAAACAAAAAAACTTCGAAGCCAAAGTGAATTCCATTCAAGATGACAAAATTGTGGCCACCATAAGTAAAGTAAACGCAATCAAAGAAAATGTTCCTGGGTAATGGTATGATACTTGTGCTACGATACATGTATCATATGATAAATTTTTGTTCAAAACTTATCAAGAAGTGGATGGAGAACAAGAGATTCAAATGGATAACGAGATGCGGTCCAATGTGTTTGGAAAAGGAAGTGTAGACATTATCTTCACTTTCGGGAAAATCGTTACTCTAACTAATGTACTACATGTTCCGGATATGAATAGGAACCTAGTTAGTGGAAAAATCAGGCATCAAATGTGTTTATGCGTCCAGCAAACTTGTACTATCCCTTAATGAGAAATTTGTTGGAAAAGGCTATTCGTGTGAAGGAATGGTCAAATTATGTACCGTTGACAATGAAATGAATAAAAGTAATTTTTCTTATGTTGTGAATTTATTTTCATTATGGCATGCTAGATTAGGTCATGTTGGTAGAAATACAATGAAACGCGTGAAAAAATATGACTTGATCTCATATGATGAAAATGATGAACATAAATGCAAAATATGTGTAGAATCTAAAATGATTAAAAAATCATACCAAAGTATTAAGAGAACCTCTAGTATTTTAGAATTAATTCATACTGATATATGTGAACTTAATGGTATGTTAACTAGAGGTGGAAATAAATATTTCATAACTTTTATAGATGACTTTTCTAGATATACATATGTTTATTTGATAAAACATAAAAGTGAAGTTTTTGACATGTTTAAGACATACAAGAATGAGGTTGAAAATTATCTAGGAAAGAAAATTAAAATTTTAAGGAGTGATAGAGGTGGTGGATACTTTTCCAATGATTTTAATTTGTTTTGTGAACAACATGGAATTTTTTATCAATATTCTGCACCTAGGACACCCGAACAAAACGGCTTGGCTTAAAGAAAAATAGAACATTTGTAGAAATGATAAATGTCATGCTTATTAATGCTAAGTTGCCATTTAACTTGTGGGGTGAAACTTTATTATGTGCATGTAGAATACTTAATAGAATTCCTTCAAAATATACTAAGGTTTCTCCTTATGAATTGTGGAAAGGAAGAAAACCGAACATTGGATACTTCAAAGTGTGGGGGTGTCTTGCCTATTGCAAGAACACAAATCCTAATAGAACCAAATTGAGTCCAAGAGGCATTAAATGTGCCTTTGTTGGATATGCAAACAATAGCAAATCTTATAGATTACAAAATTTGGAGTCCAATGTGATTATCGAATCCAACGATCTGGAGTTCTTTGAGAATTCGTTATCTTCGGATAATGAATTGAGGGAAAATCCTGAAAATATCCCTAACTCAAGTGGAATATATGATGAAATATCTTCTAAGGATGTTAATGAATCTAGTGAACCACGAAAAAGCAAGAGAATTCGAGTTGAGAAGTCTTTGGGACCGAATGAAATCGATTCTCAACTTATCTCCTTTTACTTAGTAGAGGGAAATGAGTTGAATGTTATGAGAACAATTCCTTTTGTTCTACAAGTAGAAATCGACCCTAAGACTTATATAGAAGCTATGGCTTCTCGTGATAGCACCTTTTGGAAAGATGTAATTAAGGACGAAATGGATTCGATAATGTTCAATAATACTTGGGAACTTGTTGATTTACCACCGGGATCCAAGCCTATTGGATACAAATGGGTATTTAGGAGAAAATACAATGTTGATGGATCCTTAAATACCTTCAAGGCTAGATTAGTAGCCAAAAAATATCGACAAAAGGAAGGAATCGACTATTTTGATACTTATGCACCGGTAGCTAGAATAACATCGATTAGGATATTATTCGCTTTGGCTTCAATATATGACTTGCATGTTCATCAAATGGATGTCAAGACGACATTCCTAAATGGAGATCTCGGTGAGGAGATCTATATGGAACAACCCGAAGGGTTTGCCCTACTTGGAAATGAACATAAAGTGTGCAAGTTGGTGAAATCTTTATATGGTCTGAAGCAAGCACCAAAGAATGGCAAGAGAAGTTTGACTTAGCAATAATATCATTCGGGTTTAAATATAATAGTGTTGATAAATGTTTATATTCTAAAGTCTGTGATGATTATGTAACATTTATATGCTTGTATGTTGACGACATGCTGATTATGAGTAATCACATGGACGGAATAGAAGAAACAAAGAGATTTCTTTCTTCCACATTTAAGATGAAGGATCTTGGACAAGTGGATACCATTTTAGGTATCAAAGTCACAAAGACTAGTGCGGGTTACTATAGGTCAATCAAATTATATTGAGAATGTGATAAATAAGTTCAAACATTTGAACATAAAGGAATGTAGTACCTCGATTGATCCAAGTTCAAAACTAATAAAGAATGATGGAAGGGCGATTGCTCAATTGGAATATGCAAATGCTATAGGGAGTCTTATGTATGTTGTTTAATGCACAAGACCAGATATAGCTTATGCAATAAGTAAACTTAGTATGTTTACTAGCAATACGAGTAATGATCATTGGAAGGCTATTGTGAGAGTTATTGGATACTTAAAGAAAACCAAGAACTTGGGCCTACAATATGCTAAATTTCCCACGATATTGGAAGGATTTACCAATGCTAGTTGGGTATCTAGCACGGGTGAAAGTAAATCCACTTCGGGTTGGGTATTCACTCTTGGAGGATGTGCTGTTTCTTGGAAATCAAAGAAACAAACATGTATAACACACTCGACCATGAAATCTGAATTTGTAGCTCTATCAGATACCGGGAAAGAGGTTGAGTGGCTTAATGAGATACCTTTGGGATCGAAGAATATCTCTTCAATACCTATCATGTGTGATAGTCAAGCCATGTTAGCAAAGACATATAACGAGGTATACAATGGAAAGTCTAGACATATGAGTCTGAGACATGACTGCATAAGGAAATTAATCAAAGATGGAATAATTTTCCTAAATTATGTAAGGTCAATTGAGAATTTAGCGGATCCTTTAACTAAAGCATTAAATAGAGATTTAGTGGCGTCTACTTCGAGTAGGATGGGGTTGAAACTCCTTAATTAAAAAGTTCCACCAATGACGGCAACCCTTCTTGTTATTACTCAAAAGGTAATCCACGGGTTCAAAGGGTAACAACAAGTCATTCGATATGTGGATGGTTGCAGCATTATTCAAATCTGCAATGACCCTATCTTAATTAAAAAATGCTGTTTGCTACTGAAGTGAGGGTTGAGTTTCAAGCTTTTAATGAAGTTCAGTGCTAAAACACAAGTACATCTAAAAGTAACAAAGGTACTGGAAGAACTTCACTTAGACTAATTTCGAGGTGGTACAGCCTCAATAGAGAGTTAAAGTTCCTCTTTTAAAAGTTTGTCGAATAGGATGAGCGCAAGGCGATAAAAGCGCTAAGCGAGTTGAGGAATTTGAGAACACATGATACTTATGTGTGTGTTCTTACGGGTATTGTTATAAGGAATAATTGGTTCAAAACTTTCATGCTACTTCTAATTTCGACTTTAGTTTGTTCGAATTACACTATGGTTAGATTTAAATCGAAAGATATCTAATCATTATGCATAAGTGTCGTCTTTTTGAATATGTGATCGTATTGATTTTGAACAAGTAAGGGATTGTTGAAAATTTGTTCAAAATCAATGGAATGATAATGGACTTATTGGTGGGCTCAATTATGGAATAGGAAGAATCAAAAGAGATTGAAAAATGCAAAATTTGATTTTTTTGCCTATGCATACGCACAGACTTATTTTTGTGTATACGCGAGATTTGTTTTAGCAAAATCAGAATTAAATTTTACTTTTACTATGCGTACACACGGTTTATACTATGCGTACGCATAGTGTTAAAAATAATCGTTTGCTGATTTTTCAATTTGAAACTTGGGAGCCGTTTTGGATTAAAAGTTGTCACTTTTCATCTTGTTTTGGCATCATTTTGTGATGCATTGATTGAGACCTATAAATAGGTGATGAATGATCAATACAAACATTCATATTCAAGATCTTCTTTTGTGTTCTTGAAGTTTTGGAGGATTGCACTTGTGCTTTGGTGTTAAATCCTTTACAAGGCTTGATATAATTCTACAAACCGCTTGCCAAAATCCTTAAGCATCTCATTCAATCCCGAGAGGGGACAAATATAGTTTGAGGACAACGATCCCGTGTTCAAACCTCAAATTCGTTCTTGATGTATTTCGTGATTTCCATTCATTTTGTTTCTATAATTTTGTTGTTGTTTCTTCTCCAACCCCTTATTTTCCAACATGATGTTATCGAGAAAAACAAAGGGATCGAATATGTTTATAATGATTCTAGTGAAAATGATAAAGATGATGAATAACACAAATTCCATTCTTGTATGGAAAAATATGTACAGTGGTTGAGCATTAATTTTTTCGTATAATCAGGTGATATGCTTGTAACTACTTCATATTTGAAGGAAAAATATTGTTCGAACATGAGGAGGTATAACCAATGTGTATATACCTTTTTTCTATGATTATATTTATTTTGGACATTGAATTGATGATTTCAAGGATATTCTATTTCGATCGGAACAACATATACGGATCCCTTCCATCTGGTTTTCATTACTAATGAAATATCCTTCACTATTTTACTAAAAATTGAACGAACAAGAACGAATGAGATATGATCCATTCGTTCGTAGAACTATTTACTCAAATTATATTTATAGCATCAATGTGTTTATTTTAATCATGACAAGCTGAAATTGTCGTCCTTGATGGTAGCAATGAAGATACGCGGGCTAATTACTTTGTTGAGTTATTGCAGAGTAACCATTTAAGGAAAACTCAAGTTGATGACAGCGATTATGTGAAAGATTCAGCTCATGCTGCAAAGGATCACAATTCTACTAGGACTTTGAATGCCGCCTTCATCGTTGCTGAAGACATGTCATCTCTAACTACACAAAACAGAGAAAAAAAATCATTTTCTTAACAATTTGTGTCAACCATTGTACATAATAGGTAAGGGCAGGCTGGGTACATTGATTAGGTTTAAGCCTTTATCCACTTAGAGGAATGAATTTTAAATCTCTCTCTCTCTCTCTCTCTCTCTCTCTCTCAAACGGTTAGGAAAGTATTTATTCCCAAGCGATAGGACTTGGAGTTCAGATTGGAAAAAATTATTTAAGGGGTACGGAATACTCAAACTGAGGATGATCTTGATTTAGATGATAGCTATTTTTTACGAACTATTTTTTGAGAAGAAATCTTAAATAATTACTTTTAACAAAGCAATATATATATATAGAAAAAAAAAACTTTAGACGCTTATTCAAGAAAATTTTAAATGAGAAACTAGAAATTGTCAAGTAAAATTTCATTAATGTATTATATTTTAGTTTGACTATAAAGAACTTTAAATAGAATTAAAATTTTATGAATTTAGCAAGATTATTAATTAGTTCGAGTCACGAAAAATTTAAATTTTTGAAAGATTCATTTATCCAGATTTTGTCATCCTAATATAATTTATTTTACTATTTAGTGTCAAAAAATCTTCGAAGGCTCTATGCATACATCATATTCTCTATTTTAAAGAGATGATACTTAAAAATAAGTTTTAATAGGCTCTATATTTTATCTTTTTATAAAAGAGTGTATTTGGCTCTCCAAATTTGTATAATCAAATTACTCTATATTCTTACTTATATTAATTACAGTTTAACATACGGATTTCAATACTTTACCCCTTGAATTATTCAAAGTAAGTTTGAATTAATTAGCCATTGATATGTGAGAAAATACGTTACATAAAAAATGAAGAGAAATTGATAAATGATTATCGAAAAAATAAATAAAAAGCAGAAATAGAGATTATAATTGAAATGGGTAAAAAAATTTCGACCCAAGATTTAGAGAACATACTTTTATATATAGTCTCTTGACGAAGCTCTCTTAGTTGTAAAAAGGAGAAACAATCTAATAACTACTGATACTTAAACTCTATTTGACAATCATTAAAATTATTTATTTATTTATTTATTTTTTTCTCTTTTGGTGGTGGTGGGGGGGGGGAATAAGTTTTGGAACAATGATTTTTGAAGAATGTGTAATTAAAAAGTGGGAAAAATTTTAGATTTATGTGTAAAATATTTTATTGTGAAAATGCATTGTTAAAAATGAGTTGAGAAATAAGGAAAAAAAAAAGAGTTTTATTTTTAATGGTTGTCAAAGAGGGACTTATATTGAAGTACCGATAATATGTCACATCAACCTATAAGTGAGTAGTAAATTTATTTCTAAATTTAAAAACTATCATAAACTTATCAATCAATATGTTAATATTTCATGTAACTTATACTTAACATAAAATTTGTCAAATACATCTACGATATATATATACTCGATGGTCAATAAAAATTTCTCTGTTATTGTCAGCGAAATTAAAGTCAACCGCCGTCTTAGTTTGTCCAAAAACATCCTTGCATTTACCTTCGGATTCCTTAATGCATACAATGCAGACATAAATATTTGTTAATTAAAAGTTTATTCAAAATAGTTTATTTATTTTTATTTTATTTTTTCTATTTTTATCAATTAGATTGGGTGGAACCGTGGAGGGGGACTGTCCAATGTGTTGGGAATTTACTTAAACATGCACAGCAAAATTTAACAAATTTCAATTCCCATTCAGGATTCAGCTTTGTATTTAGATAAAAACTGTGATAAGAAATATACATTTACTTGTAATTTGCAAACTCCTTCGCGTTATTCCTTTCCAACAGCTTGAATCTGCCTCTCACAGCTGTCCAATTGTCCAGCCTCCAATGAAATCCATACAGAGAATAGACTGCAACTGCTAGGGTTTCTCTCTTGTGCCAGCAAGAATAATGAATACCTTATGGACCTCAAACCCTAGCTGTGTATATATATAAACCCAAACGGATCCGGCCCGGTCCAGTCCAATATTTAATTAATCCAATTAATTAATTCGGGATTATAAATAACAAATTCAATTAATTAATTTATCCAACGATTGTTAAATTAACCGATTGACAATTTGCAATCTTCCAATTCTCTTTTGTGTGCGACCCATTAGGTTCCCGACCACGATGCCTAACGTCGTGAAATATTATTTTGATCTAATCAAAATTGATAAATTAATACACCCTTTTAATTTATCGTCAATTCACACTCGCCGTCCCTGATTGACATCTGGCAATGTATCAGGGCAATACATGTGACAGGAAATGTCACGTGGTATGACAAAACCAAATTCGTTCGTTTGCCGTGAAACTATTATCCCTTCGTCAATATGATCCGATCAATTACGAAATATGGAATTGTGTCAATCTCGATCATTGATCATATCTTTCACTCCACTATTAAGTCAATATAAATTGAAAACTCCTTTTCGACTTATGAGTACACCTTGACCAAGGATTTCATCATCGACTTAATTGAATGAAACGCAGATCATAATTTCCTACTATCTAAGAGTGACGAATTCTTTATTGATCAATCACAACCTTCATACGATTCTTGACGTACCCGAACGATGTCGTATTAGCGGCCCCTTTCAGAGCAACATCCAACACCGCCAAAGTATGACTGTCCTCATATAAGGTATCATGACGACCTCAAGTCAAAGGACCAATTCCACTACCGAACGTTAGAGATTAGCCACTGACACTCAGATAGTTATCCATGTGGAATCTCTTAGCGGGTCTCCAATGTTTTGTTCTATAACAAAACATCCACGTGTTCATTTAAGTGTCACCACACTTTAACTCGTGAGATCAGCTACTTACTTCACAAGTAAGAAATGCCACACGTGATGGTCTAACTGTATTAACGATATCCGTATCTCGTTATTACTTACGACCATGGTTTATTCAAGATCCAATTATATGTAATTTGTATCTCACAATTACAACTCCTTGTGATTAACAGATTACCTAAAAATTGGATCTTCGGATTCTATTATTTAATATTATTTATTACAAAATTAATTTAAATAAATAATAGATCTCGCCAAAATCAAATGCATTAAATATATTAAAAGCGTTTACAACCTAAATCGATTGGATATAGGGCATAACACTTACACAATGTTCATTCAATTGGTCCTAAAAGAATAGGGCCATATAGGCCTTGTTTTTCCTGGGGGGAGGGAGGATGCACCCAGCCTATGCATGTCTCCCCGGAAAAAACAGGGCCACATAGCACTGCCTGTCCTAAAATTATCAGACTCGAATACTCGATCGAAGGAGTTAGCGGGTCATTGATTATGTCGGTAGGTCTGATTCAATTAACGAATCATTGTCAGCGTAATTAAAATAAAATAATTATTATTATTAAGAAAAAGAGACAAAAATATTGTAAGTTCAAATTTGTGTGTGTTTGCGTTTCCTTGCAATCTCCTTATTAAGAAGATTATAACGAGAGGAATAATACATTTTACGAATTTTTACATAATTAGTGAATAGTAGTTGCGAATTTGTAATTAAAATAAAATTTGATTGCAACATAATAAATAACCTTAAAATCTCCTTTTAAAGTATTTAGTAATTGAAATATTATTAAAGCTCAGTTTTTCTCTTTTCTAAAGATTAAATCAAATATCGTTATCAGTTTCTATGTTTCATTGGTATTTAAATAAAATAGCTGAAGTTATATGGTTATAGTCTTTTAATTCACTTTTTCATAAAAAAAATGTTTATTATATTTAAATTTTCGCAATAAAAGATAAACCAGGTTTAATGCACATTAAAAACTGCCAAATGTACTATTTGACCTTTTGATTTCTATGTATTTTCATTAATTTTATTATCAAAGACACAAATATTAATGGGTGGATCATTCTGAAAATTTTCAGAGACTGGGTTCGTGAATCCAAATAGACGCATAACAAAAATTAGATACGTATATGCGGTCCTATGAGCTTTGCTACAAAAACAGGGGGCTTGACAGACCCCCTGATCGAACCCCACCAATAGGTGGGGGAGGGGTTCCTTTTTTTCTTTTTTCCTTTTTCTTATTTTTTTGCGCATGACCCACTCCTATGGGTGGTGTTCGATCAGGGAGCTTGACGTTTTAGCAAAATTCGTGGTCCTATAGCACACTGGTTCAACTATAACACTTGAATGAAATTGGTGTTCGATTTGTTTCGAATTTAATAACTATGATTGGTCCAATCCAACGGTTACAAGTCAATTCACACGCTTTTCACCGTTAGACTTGGCACGGTTCGATTTTTATAGTCTTCAAATTATTATATTTTTGCTAATAAGACAACCTACACGCATTCACTTTCTATTATGATGTCTAATCGTATCAAAATAGTACATACTTATTGTCTCGATTGAAGTGATGTTTGGATATTTGCACGTTGTGCAAACCATTTGGATATAAACAGAAAAACAATGATGATTTAAACATGTTAAAAGTCCATCTGCCAAGAAAAATGTATCGAAATATTAGTGTGTCGCGCGGGTTCGTCGCTAACAATTAAAAAGGAATCAGACGATTGTGTAAGGGACAAATCTCTTGAGACAAAGTTCCAAAAATGGGTATTCTTTATTGGCTATGACTTTACAATCGGAAACTAAAAACAGAATGTCTCCAAGGGGCGCAAGCACACGAGTTACTGAAAGAAGTGTTTAAATCTAAACTAAAAAATTTTAAATTACATGTTCTCTGTTCGAGAGTTTTTGATTCGAGGCCCTTTGCTCTATGTCTTTCCTTCCCTTTATACTCCCTGGATGATCTCTTTGTGATCAACCGCCTAAAAACTGTTTGATCGTTTTATAACTGCTCACTTTCCTCGTAATGGCCAACTTGTCATGGAACTGTCTTTTCTAACTGCTGCCATTACTCTTTGTCGTTCAACCGTCTTCAATTGAGTTCCTTGAATCGTGGAACGTGGTAGGACTGCTTTAATAACTGCTTTGATAACTGTGCTTCTTGATAACCTCAACACTTCATGTTTGCTAAGACCTTGAGCGACTCGAAGGTTTGGGCGAGAATAGAGTAACAGCTCTGGGCGACTGCATGGCACTCCATTCGCTCAGATCCTGGGCGACTCGCAAGCTTGGGCGATGGTGTTACCGCGTTCATGAGCCTCCCTATTTGGGCCTTCATCTTGAATTGTCTGATTGGGCTTCATTCTTTGGGCTATCTGATTTGGGATCCTCCAATTGGGCTTCATTCCTTGGGCCGGTCGATTTGGGCTGAATTTTTATGTGTCAACAATTACCCCCCAATATGGCAGAATTAATACCAATTATTAAATTTTGCCATATTCACTTTGTGTTTCCAACAACATTCGAAATTTTCAAGAATTTCAATCATTGTTTTCTTCCATAACTTGAAAAGGTGCGACATTTTGCAAACCCTTATAACCTCCAAATACGCCATTTCACTGCACTATTAAGTCACGCGTCACTTTTTCGCGTTTCTCTCCCACAATTTACTGTTCATCTTTTTGCTTCCCTGCTACGTAACTCTGAAAAACTCCGCTTTATCCCTAATGGCTACTTCACAATCTCAATCTGACGACTCCTTTAATTTTGAAGACTTTTAGAAACTCCTTAATCGCCCATATATAACTCCGAACTTTCTCGCATCTGCCAATGTCGAACTCAATGAGTTCTACCTAGGTCCTTTCTTCAACAATGCAGAGGCAGTCGAACAAGCGGCGGTGGGCCAGCTATTTCCTTGTACTCAAGGCCCTCCATTTCTAAACTCTCTGCCGTTGGGGCCACTTCGCGAAAGAGGTATTCGCACTTGGCCCAAATTTGATGTAGTTTTCCGTAGGTGGCATCTCGCCTTGTGGACCATGGTCCTACTAAGGCACTTTTTGATAATGCTAGGATCTCTAATTTGTTAGAAATCTCTCTTCAACCCCATACTTTAGATTCAGCACTTTTTTTGATCGCTTTAAGTTTTTTGGTCTTCTGAATATAATATTTTTGTTTTCCCTCTTGGCCCCATGTCTATTACTTTAAAGGATGTTGGGGCCCTAGTGAATCTGCCACCTTTGGACGATATCATTTTTCCTGGTATCTTGGTTTCTGGTGGCGCCCCAAAGTTTGGTAAAACCCTCACCGAGTCTTATTCAAGCCTGCAAACCCTTCATAACCATTCGAGCGCTGAGTCTTCCCATACAGAGCGAGTGGCTTTTCTTCTGGTTTGGTTTTGTAAATATGTTTTGTGTGTGCCAAACATAAAGCCCTCCCTGAGTTATTTACCCATAGCGCACGAATTGACGCGTGGCAGGCCTCTGAATTTATGTTCTTTCTTTTTGGCTGCCCTCTATAGAGGCATGGCCTCTCTTCAAACTCAATTGAAGAATGGTGCATCTCCCACTGGCAGTGGACATCTTTGGTTCACTCAAATGCGGTTGAGATCCTATTTTCCATTGCTTGGTGCTCCATCAATTTCTCGTCCTTCTGCTAGCTGCTATGGGCTAGCCATTGAGCCCCTGGCTCCTGTAAATATGTCTAGAATGGACATTTTTTCATTCTTTTATTTTTTGGATTCAATCCCTTCCTTATTTCCTTTTCCTCCCTTTTTGACTCCAGACTATGTGCATCCTCCCTCCACTATAGACAGCGCGAGCAACTCTTTGCTCATTTGGATCCAATTTTTAATCGGGAGGGAGTTATTTCATGATATTTTGACTGGGACCAATGCCAAGGCAGGGGTAGAAATATATGCTCCCCAATTTTTTGCTCGCCAACGTGGTTTCGGCCAAACCTGGCCTGTTCCTCCTTGCTATTCAGGAACTTGATAGACCGCTTCCATATTATTAATAAGGCGGAGGCAGAGGTTATAAATTCTCGCAATCTTCTTTTAACAAACCATTTTTCATTAGCCCCCTTCAATTCTAGCCATGTCATCCATCCCCTTTTTGAACAACTCTGGCCGTTAGTGAAGCGCAAATTGTTTGCGACTGATGCCAATCGTGCCTTTCATTCACTGGACCAGCCGAGCATTTCTTTCCCTCCTCCTGTTTTAGTCACTCCTTTGTCCATTGGGAGTCCTTCTCCTCCTCGTCGCGCTAAACAGTCTGCTCGTCCATCCTCTTCTTTTCCTGCCAAGCCTACTGCAGCCAAAAGTGCCCCGAGCCGCAAATGGCCAGCCTCAGCATCTCCCATTCTGGAGGATGATGTTGATGATGATGATGATACCCCTCTTATCATCAGGAGGAAGGTAATTAAATTGGTTTACTCACAAGCATACTTTTCCATACTTGAAATTTTTCTGTGTGCTGATGATTTATTTGAGCTTCTCAGAAAAGTTCAGCCTCTCCTTTAAAGGCTTTGGTATCGGCAGCTCCTACTCCATCATCCTCCACTGAGGCTGCTTCATCCAAACCAACTGATGAAGGGACTACGCTTAAAGAGACATTTTCAGTCCCAGAATCCTTATCACAACCAATGGATGAGCCACCTTCTTCCCAGGGCGTCAATCCCCCAAACATCGAAGCAGAAGGTAATTCAGTTTTTTGATGCTTTACCTTTGCTTGTGCTATTGATTTCTGATTTGTTGCTTTTGAGTTCTGCAGATGCTCCTATGAGTTTGCCCGTTATGGCAACATCTTCTTGCTCAGACAAGGGGAAGTCCTCGCAAATGGTGGAGCCATAAGTGGCAGCCTTGACTGAGGATATGCCATCTTCCAAGATTATTGATGAGGTAATCTTTGCTTCACTTTTATTTCCATCTTGTTCGTTGTAGTGAGTATCTTCAATATTAGGAATTTTCTTTGCAGGATGCTGATAAGATTGTGCGTTCCATCCAAAACTTGTTCGCTTCCTGGGGGCAAGTCAAGACATCTCGCCCTGCTCCATCTGGTTGTCCTACTACTTCTTCAGAGGAAGATATGAAGGTCCTCAAGCAGTCGATATTTGAGTATGTGTCCTTCATGGATATGGACATTGGTAAGGCTAGTATTGCTAGACATAAGGATAAACTTGAGCATTTGAATGCGAAGTTGGAGCGAGCACTGACACTTCCGTCGCTCAATCTTTCTGCTGATTTTAAAGCGACGTTGAAAGTTATCCATTCCGAGGTCCTCTCTTTGCTAGCCAATAATGTTGAACTGAAGGCCAAAAGTACTCAATATCTTTGCGCCGTATCTGAAAAAGAGTCTTTGCGTCTGGAGATCAACAAAGTTGAGGACGAGTTGAAAGAAATCTCTTCCGAAGTTATGATTGAAGACTCTTTGATGGCTGGCTTGGCTGCTCAGATGAAGGAACTTCAAGCCAAAATAGACGACTATAAGGCGAGAATGGCTGCTAAAAAGCGTAACGCCTCCCAAGGAATTGAGCGAACTAAGTCTTTGGTCGAACAGTACAAGAAGTTGGAAGTTGATGATGATATCGTGGCCAAATTAAACATCACTTCCTCTCGGCAGAACGAGGATTGGAAAAACTTAGGGAATGAATTCGTTCGATATGGGGTGGATTGTAATTAAGACATATGACGCCTTAACTTTTTCTTTTTTGTAATTTCGCATTTGACTTTCCCTTTGTGACATTGTTCATCATTAATGAACATATATGTTAACTTCTTGTGCATTTATTTGACGTTTGTCTTTTAATCGCCAATTTTTCAAGCATTTAACTGCTTTGTGCTAAAAATATTGCACATTTTCTCTTGATATTTCCACCTCTTTTTCCAAGACTTTGGGCTACTTAATTCCATTTACTAGGTAGAATGTGGCTGCTCATATTCTGTCTCTTCATCTCCACCCCCTATAAATGTACATATGCTTCGCACTTTCCATCTTCCATCTTCATTTTCATTTTCTTCTTCGAAACCAGTTTGCTGCCATTGTTTGGCATTCTAACAACCAATCCAAAACCTTCGTCTTCTATAAAAATGGATTGTTTGGTCCGCCCATTTTACTATTTGCCTTGATGTCACCTTTGGTATAGGAGGTATAGGAAATATTATTTGGCCAGCAGCAAAGTTTTTCCCATCAAAGTTTTTCCCATTGTCTCTTTGTCCTTTACAAGGAGTTCAATGATAGAAGGCAATTTTTGGGATGCATTTAGGAAGGCGGTGCAAGGCCAGTCCACCCTCTTACTCGGCGGTCGACTGGGAGATTAGCTTACTTTTAATTGTAGCTTGTAGAGCATCTATTATTTGTATCTTGCGACTTTGTAATGAACGTTTGATAATAAAGGACTTTATTCGAACGTATTTCGCTCTGACCTTGTTATCTTTAATCGTTCAACATGTTTTGATTACGCTTTTATCTGTTCACATTCCCATAAAGAAGGAACATATTTTTTCAAATATTTGCCATTAATGAATCTCACGTGCTTGGTGCCATCTAAATCTTCCAAATGATATGCTCCATTGGGCAACACACTGTTTATTTTGTATGGTCCTTCCCAATTGGGCGACCACTTCCCGTATTTGGATTCTTGCTATCCAAAGGGAGTATCGTCTTCCAAACTAGTTCACCCAAGCTGAACGACTTGGCTACGACTTTTTTATTATAAAACCTAGCCATTCTTTGTTTTTGAACTTGCAATCTATCTAAGACGTCCAACTTTAATTCGTCCAACCCCAATAAATTTTGAACTAGTGATTCGGTATACTCATTATCATTTAACTTATGTTGCAAGCACACTCTAATCGATTGCACGTTGATTTCCATAGGCAAAACGGCTTCCTGTCCATAAGTAAGTTGGAAAGGAGTAATTTTGGTACTTGACCGAGGTGATGTTCTATAAACCCATAAGGCCTTATTCAGACATTCGTGCCAATTTCTGACATTTTCATCTATCATCTTTCTGATGATATTTTTTAGAATCTTGTTAGAAGATTCTGCTTGTCCGTTGGATTGAGCGTAATATGGTGTGGAGTTTACTAATTTAACCCCAAACTCGCTCAAAAACTTGTTCACAACGGCCAAGATTTAATAATAGGTGTCATCTCTCGTGCTGGCGCCCTTTGTATTGGACCATGCTTTTGGCATGCTAAACAACTATTTGCATACTGAACACATAATTTTCCCATCTTTGGCCAAAAATATCCACTCCTAATAATTAACTATCTCATCCTTTGGCCAGCTTGATGAGCTCCACATATCCCTTCGTGCACTTCAGCCATGATCGTCCTGGCTTTTTACAAACTTACACACTTTAGCATACACCATCAGAGCGTTTCTTAAACAACTCTTCATCTATTAGTGTATAGTTCAGCAAACACAGCTTCATTTTCCTACTAATCCCTCCATTCGGTTCTTTAAGGAACCTTTTAATCTCTATTCTCCAATCTATTACATCTTCATCTTGTATGCAGTGAAGTTCAATCCTTCTCGCCCTTCTTTGAGTCACGGGCAATATGGTTCCATGCTCACAAGCAGACTTCCAATTCAAGACCTTTGAGTACCCTGAGGCCATTTGGGCCAACTCATTTGCCACGTCGTTATATATCCTATTAACACATTGAAGTTCTATTTGGTCGAATTCTTCTAACAATTCTTGGGCGATCTCATATTGACTTATAATGGAATCACTTTGGCATTTAAAATCACCAATCAATTGGTGAATTACCAATCGAGAATCGCCCCTAACGATCACATTTTTTACTCCCATATCTATCATTAATTCTAGGCCTACGATTAAGGCTTCATATTCGGCCTGATTGTTGGTACACATCCTGTCTAAAGTGAATGCGAACTTGTAGCAAATTCCTAAAGGATTAATCAATGCTACTCCTACTCCTGCACCTTTAGAGGTTTTTGACCCATCGAAATACAACACCCAAGGTTTTAGCTCGAACGAATTGATTTCTAATTCAATTTCTTCAGGCATGGATGATCGGCTAGAAAGTTAGCCAAAGTCTGATTTTTGACTGCCTTTTAAGGTATATATTGTATCTCGAATTTTGATAAAACTAATGTCCAAAGGCCTACCCTTTGGTGTAAAATAGGGCGCGAGAACATATACTTAACTAAATTTACTTTAAAAATTAAATAAACGGTTACGGGCTGTAAATAAGCCCTTAATTTTGTACATGTGAAATACAATGCAAGACATAATTTTTCGATAGCAGAGTAATTACATTCACATTTCGTTAACCGTCTACTTAAGTAGTAAATTGCCCTTTCTTCACTAAATTGGTCTTCCTGTGCGACCATTCCAGCTATTGATTCTTTTTCAGCCGATACGTACACTTTCATTGGCCGTCCTTGGATTGGTGACACCAACACTGGTGGACTTGATAAATATGTCTTCAGGCTTTCAAAAGCCTTTTGATGTTCTTCTTTCCAAACGAATTCGTCCTGATTTTTCAGCTTTAAGAGCGGCGAAAAGACTTTAGTTCACGCTGCACAGTTAGAAATAAAGCGTCTTAAAAAGTTTACTTAGTCTAGAAACCTTTGCAATTCTTTTTTGTTACTAGGTGGTTTGGCCTCTAAAATGGTCTTCGCTTTATTTTTATCAAGTTCAATCCCTCTTTTGTGTACCAAGAAACCAAGAAAATTCCCTGCATTAACACCAAATGCACATTTCAAGGGATTCAACTTTAGCTTATATTGCTTCATTCGCTCAAACGAACATCTTAACTGTTCGAAATGGTCCTCTTCTTTAATGAATTTGACCACTATGTCATCTACATACACTTCAACAAACTTGTCTATCATATCATGAAAGATTAAATTCATTGCCCTTTGATAAGTTGCCCCTGCATTTTTTAGGTCGAAAGGCATGACTACCCATTCAAAACATCCTAGAGACCCAGGGCATCTAAAGGCAGTTTTGTGTATGTCTTATTCAACTATATAAATTTGATTGTATCCTGAATACCCATCCATGAAAGAATACATGACGTGTCCGGCAGTTGAGTCTACTAAAGAATCAACCGTGGGCATTGGATACTCATCTTTGGGTGTAGCTATGTTTAAATTCCTAAAATCTATGCACACCCTTAGTTTACCATTCTTTTTTAGTACTGGTACGATATTGGACAACCATTCGACATACCTCGCTGTTCTAATAAAGCCTGCTTTCAATAATCCCTCTATCTCTTTCTTAATCTCAGGGAGTACATTAGGAGCAAAACGTCTAGAAGGCTTCTATGAGGTTTAAAATTAGGCTTAGTTGGTAACCTATGTTCCACTAAGTCTCTATCTAAACCAGGCATTTGTTCATATTCCCAAGCAAAACAATCTTTATACTCCTTTAACAAAGCGATTAATTTATCACTAACCTCTTGATCGAGCATCTGGCTGATGAATGTTGGACGATCTTCTCCTTCATTGCCAATATTTACTTTGATCAGAGGGTCTTGTGCTTGAGCGTATCCAGGTTTGATGATCCGCATCACTTCGTCGTCCAGTTCCCTTGTAGGTACTTCTTCTTCTAAACAGTCCACCTTGTTGACTTCTCGGTCAATGCTTTGTTCTTTCTTTCAGCGCTTTCAGGGCTGTCTCTTCTTTCGCCTTATCATTGCATTCCTTATTGAAAGCCATTAATTTGTCTTTGAAGGCCTGAATATCTGCCGTTTGCTCTTGTTGCTTAGAACCCATTCAAGACTCCTTAATTATTCTTTTGCCAATTACTGGCTCTTCTAGGGCCACTATATTTGACCTCATCTGTCTGAATATTTCAGTGAGTGCGTCAACTAAAAATGGTTTTTCGCTTTGCACGACAACTTGAGTTTCTTCCCCATCTTGTACTACCCTGACAGGTCCATAGTTTCCTTCGTACATAAATTTTTCCATCGAGTTTGCTTCTGCGACAAAGGGCCTATGATCGGCCTGTACCACCTCTTCTTCGCCCTTTTTATTCCAAAAAATCAGTCATTGATGGAGCGATGAGGGTATACAGCGACTTCCGTGTATCCAATCTCTTCCTAGTAACACATTGTAACTAGTAGGACCATCTATTACAAAGAAAACTGTGGTCCTAGTAGTTGTCCCTATAGTTATGTCCAATGGCATAACTCCTTTAGCTGAAGTTGTTCCTCCATTGAAACTCGTAAGGATGACTTCTGTTGGAATTATGTCACCCTCTGTCTTTGCAAGTTTCCTCATCAACCCTAGATGAAATGGTGTTTATAACTGCTCCATTGTCGACAAGCACTTTTGCCACAGGGATGCCGTTAACCAGAGCTTTAACGTACAATGGCCTTAAGTGTCTAGTCAATTTCATGGCTGGCCGTTTAAAAATAACCTTTTCGGCAGCCTCTATTTCTACTTCCTGCTTGTTTTCTATCGAATTATCCCCCTGTGATAAGTCGACGTGCAGCATATCGCGCTGAGTCTCTGTCTCCTGAATTTCCTCCTTACTGTTTTCTAATGCTTCCTCATCAGTTACCCAACCTGTGGGAGGGGGCATTATTCTTGGAGGTGATCCATACTTTTTAGAGCGAGGCACTCTCTTCTTCCTTTTGGGCGTCCCGTACAGTACGTAGAAATTGAAAGGACGCCCAGATGGTTCTCCCAACAAGTCTACTTCGCGAACTCCCTCCCGATGTAGTTGCTTCAACAGAGTATTGCGCGATACTCCTCTCCTTCTTCCTTCTGCTTCTAGGTCGATTTCTTCTTCGATGTCTGTCATCCCATCGTCTTCTTCATCGTTGCAGGCCTCTCTAGAAGTCTGACCTTCTTCACATTCCAGCACGCAAGTCTCTCCTTCGTTGTCCTTCCTTTCTTCTTCTTTATTCTTGAATACATTGGCCAGTAAGTAATTATTGGCCACGACAGGAGGTAACGTACCGAATTGGATAGTAAGGAGCTGATCTAGATCTTCTCCATCCCTTCTGTCTCGCTCAAACTTTGATCTCCCAGAAGAAGTTTCTGGTAGTTCTTTCATTGATTCATCTGTACCGGTCTCTTCACCATCTTTGAGAACATTTTGATTGGCTACCTTGAGTAGTTTAGGCGCTTTAGGATGTGGCACTCCCTGTTGCTGCCTCATCATTCGTCCATAGTTTCGTTGGAAACGCCTTTGTTGGGTTCTAGTCATCTCATCGAAGGGTATTGCCCTTCCTGTATTATACTGGAACGAATGTCATACATTTGGCTGGCGAGGTTGCGGCCTGAATGTTTTCCCATTATCTGCTGGCCTGAACTGCCTCTCAAAAGGCGGTCCTCTATAGAATGATGTACCTCACCCTCTATCAGGCTGAGTGTTTGGGAAGAAAGTAGGGTGATGGGGATGTTGCCATATCCCTGGTTTCTCCGTGTTCCCACTCACTTCTCTTTTACATCTTGCACACAGGACGTCTTCGTCCTTTTTTGGTTCTTTCCCCTTTATTCGTTCAAAGACACTGGGATGTGATCTAGGGTCCTCTTCTCCATCATCTATGACCAACTTGAATTTTGGCAACTTGTTTTTGAAACCAGACGTCACCATGTTCACTCCAAGTGGCTGTGGAAAAGGATTTTCATCCACTGCCATCTTCTTCTTATCGTCGAACATAATTCGTCTTGATTCAATGGCATCCTGCAATACATGACGAAAAACCAAGCAATTGTTAGTCAAATGGGACCATACATTATGCCACTTACAATATTTTTTACCCTTAATTTGTTCAGGGTTTGGCAATTTATGCTTATCGCTCAACTTTATCTGCTTATCCCTATATAATTTATCAAATATAAGGTCAGCTTTGGTTACATCGAACGAGAACGTTCTAGCCTTTATGTTTTCATCTTTCATGAGCTCATCTTTGCCCGATGGTCTAGGCTTAGCCATTATAGGACAAGTATACGTATCTCCTTTGACCAGTTCGGCCAAACATATTTTGGCCTGATCGTATGACTCCTCGCTGATAGTGTGAACGTCAAAATTTGGGTATTTGTAATAAGTCTCTTTACTAGAATTTTTCATCCGCTCTTCCTCTCTTATCAGTCGTTCACACCTAATCACATTCGCACTCAACTGGAAAAGGTCAGGAAATTCCTTGTCCTGGAATTTCTTTTTTAAATCAAAGCTCAAACAACCCTGAGCGATTTTAACAAATTCTTTTTCGGGCAGAGGTACAAAACACTTGCTTCTTGCTGTCTTGAACTTTTGGAGAAAACTTTCTGCCCATTCGTTTGGCATTTGACGTAGATTCACCAAATCAGCCAAAATGACTTCAGACTCAGTTTTATAAAACTGAGTGTGGAATAACTGTTCCAATTGTTGCCATGTTTGAACAGAGTTCGCTGGCAAATTGATGAACCAGGAAAAAGCTACTCCTGTTAATGAACTAGGAAAAAGCCTCATTTTATGGTAATCATTTACATCACTGCTTTGCAATGTGAATCACCCTATGTGTTTTAGAGTAGACACCTCTCCTAAATCGATAAACAGTGAGAATTCTGGCACTTTATACCCTCTAGACCATGGATATGCTTGGTCTACCCAATCAGGATATGGCTTTGTGTAAATCGGTCTAATGACAGGACGCACCCTAAAAGCCATCTGATTCTGTACGATTTCCATAATCTGATTCCTCAACATGACGTTGGGGTCATATGGAATTCCTATAGGTTGGTTAGCTGGTTGATTTGCATGAGGCCTGATGTTTGGTCCTTGATTGGCAACAAAGTTACCATGATTAGGGCCATTACCATTAGCCTGAACATCTATTCCCTCATTAACACGTGGGGTATTCTGTCCATTGTTTAGGATATTATCTCTTACATTTGGATTACCCCCCAAGTTAGGCGTACCACTACCATTGTTCTGATTTGGCACTGCACCACCCCCTTGGTTTGAAGTAGAGGGACCAGAAAGTGGTTCTACCCCTTGATTCGGATTTAGGACTGAGGGATTATGTCCCACAATTGTCCTAGTCTGAAAGTGGTTTGCAAGAGGCATAACCGGTTGACATATTTGGCCTACTAACTTATTCATTATTTCATTCAAAGTGTTTAGTTGTTTGGCCATGTTGTCATAATGTGCATTCCCATTTTGGGTAAATCTTTCCATATTATGAATACTTCAAAGATTTACCTGTTCAACGACATCTTATGTGAGTTCTCCAAGTAGTGCACGCATGGTTTGAGGACTCAACTCTGTCATTAGTTCGTAACGACTGTTATTGCTCTGATTCTGTCCATCTGTTCGAGGAGAGGCATGCTGCTATCCCTATCGCTCGATCATAGACTGGATTCCTCTCTGACTTGCTGCTTCCTTATCGGATCTCTGAGGCATATTGTTTCACCTTTTGTATTTTCAACACCAAACACCACTGTCCCACTGGGCGTGCCAAATTGTTTCGCGCGGGTTCGTCGCCAACAATTAAAAAGGGATCAGACGATTGTGTAAGGAACAAACCTCTTGAGACAAAGTCCCAAAAATGGGTGTTCTTTATTTGCTATGACTTTACAATCGGAAACTAAAAACAGAATGCCTCCAAGGGGTGCAAGCACACGAGTTACTGAAAGAAGTGTTTAAATATAAACTAAGAAATTTAAAATTACATGTTCTCTGTTCGAGAGTTTTTGATTCGGGGTCCTTTGCTCTATATCTTTCCTTCCCTTTATACTCCCTGGATGATCTCTTTGTGATCAACCGTCTAAAAACTGCTTGATCGTTCTATAACTGCCCACTTTCCTCATAATGGCCAACTTGTCATGGAACTGCCTTTTCTAACTGCTGCCATTACTCTTTGTCGTTCAACCTTCTTCAATTGAGTTCCTTGAATCGTGGAACGTGGTAGGGCTACTTTAATAACTGCTTTGATAACTGTGCTTCTTAATAACCTCAACACTTCATGTTTGCTAAGACCTTGGGCGACTCGAAAGTTTGGGCTAGAATAGAGTAACAGCTGTGGGCGACTGCATGTCACTCCATTCGCTCAGATCTTAGGCGACTCGTAAGCTTGGGTGATGGTGTTACCGCGTTCATGGGCCTCCCTATTTGGGCATTCATCTTGAATTGTCTGATTGGGTTTCGTTCTTTGGGCTATCTGATTTGGGGATCCTCCAATTGGGCTTCATTCCTTGGGCCGTTCGATTTGGGTTGAATTTTTATGTGTCAACAATTAGTTATTTAATGTTCAGTGCCTTAGCCGTGGAGGTTGGGTATGGTCTTAGCCAAAAAAACAAAACAAGACAAATAAAAATAATAAAAAAATATTACAGTAGAATATAATAACAAAAATTCCAAATTCAAATGTCTAATTTAGCCATGTTTGATTTAGTTAAAAAATTAAGTTAAAGTCAACAATTAAATTTAACTACACATTTTATGGAATACACAACTTTTATCAACTTTTTAACTAGATATTTAAGCAATTTTTATCAAAATCTGCTAAAAATTTGATTTTTAGCAAAATCAAACAAGGACTTAAAAAGTATTGAGAAATTTTTTCTTTTTATTCAACTGTCTTCTAAATAAATTTAGGTAAAATTGACGAGATTTTCTATAATATGGAACTTATTGTCCACGTTGACGTAAGATTAGGGTATTCAAATAGTTAGAAATTCTCAATTTTCAATAATATTTAAAATGTTTGAAATTTGATAGCACTTTTAAATTACGAGCCATAGATTACCCCTAAAAAGGGTGAAAGAAGATTATTTTATTATTTTTTTTACATTAATATTTTTTCGAAGATTATAAGAAGAAAATGGATATATTATGTCAGGGGTCAATATAAAAATGTCATATAACTTATATTGGTACAAATCACATTTTGATTTACATCTTGAAAAAAGAAAAAAAGAAAAAAAAGAAATATAAAGTCCTTGGATTTTGATAGTTCTTTTTTATATTCAAATGAAATGATATTTTACTTTTAATATACACAGCAAAAAGTAGTTTGTTTTCATTGTCAAATTAGTCACTTGTTTCAATTTTAAAGTTTCATTTCAAAAGATCGAGTTTATTAATAAGAAAAATAATTCAAAATTTGTGTATGTTATGTTATATTTAAAATATCATGAAATTCTATCATTAACGATACCCAGCTCATGGGATAATTGCAGAACTGATTGTTAAAATTTAGAGTTTCATCTTAAAATGTCAACATCATTAAGAAAAATAATCTAAGACTTTATAAGTTGGTCTATATTTTCATCTTTAATCGATGTAAGATTTTATCTCTTAACACTAACTATCTTCGGAGCAAAGGAGCCAATTTTTTACGTTCATAAATAGAAGAATTCGACTCATTTTCTTGCCAATGATCTCATATTATTACTCTATTCCTCTCAAGTAAAAAAAAAAAAAAACTCTCATTTTTGGCAACTCTTATCTAAATCTTGCTATCAACAACAAAGCTTACGTGTTGACGGCCTGACACTGCAAGTAGGCACAAACTTCCTTTTTTTCTATTTTTCCTTTTTTTTTTGGGTAATATATACCGTGCAACACATGTAATTTCCTCGCATATTATCTGACAGGATGAATTAAGCATGGGATCCCGACAAACTTCTATTCAAAGAGAAAAAACTTATTTATTTAGATTTTAACATATATGTGAATATTATTTTCAATTAAAAACCTAACTTAGATATAAGTGATCACAAAATTAAATCCAAAATATTTACTTACGTGACACCATGTTATCTCAAATGAGAACTTATTATCACTATAAATTTCAATCACATTTAAGAATTATAGAGTGACCATAAATGATTTTAGTGATTCGAAGTTACGTGCTGTGTTGCTATCAAGATCTAGTTTAAGATTATATTTTCAGAAATAAAAAGTATTAAAAATTGCAGAAAATTAAAAGGAATCAAGAACACGAAAAAAATTTCGCCACAAAGGGCCCGCATGTTCAATCTTACGACCTACTCACCCGTTGAGTATTCACAAGTGGATAAAGCTCTAAATTCACTAAGAAATCACCACGAAAAGCTACAATATGTACGAATAAATCAGAGATTTCTTCGATATTTCCTCTAGCCTCAACACACAGTGCAAAACCACACTAAATTACTGAGAACCTTTCTCACAGTATACATCAAATGTAGAATATCAGAATCACTCAGATTTTCAGATCAAAAAACTCACAAAGAATATACGGTGTGGTTAAAGAGAAGAAGGCGAGAAAACCCTAAAACACAAAGTTCAACCGTCTCTAAAAATGAATGGTCAAACACTACTTTAAGCAGTCAGTCAAAGAGTCATAGATAAAGGGTTGGGAGATGGCCAAGTGTACGGCCTGATCAAGCATCAATTAAATGAAGAGGCGCGTTTAAAAGAATCATGTTTTCTTCACCCGGGTTGGACAATTATCCACACTCAATAACATAGGCCCAAATATTATGGACCAAGAATATGAGGCAGCCCAAATACTTAACAATCTCTACCTTACTGAACTATTCTTGGTAATTTCTAGGGTTTAGGCATCAACTTGTTTCATTTGCTCTTATTTACCTGTAAAAACAAAAAAGGAGAAAGTTAGTACATGTCTAAAACAGTACAGCTTGATTTTTCTAAACACATTACCTTTCAAGTGATGTTTAGAATTTTCAAGCTGTTTTTAAACTTAGTTAAATGCAGTACTTTGGTCCCTAAATCAGAGGGATTAAATTCTGTTGGGATTTTTACTAAACTGATCAGACCCTTTTCAACTATGTTTTTCACAAAGTGAAACTTAATGTCAACATGTTTTGTTCGATCATGATACATAGGATTTTTGCTGAGATGAATAGCACTCTGATTGTCAGTATAAATTCTAACAGAATTATTTATGAATCCAATTTCATTTAATAACCTTCTCAACCAAAGACCCTCTTTAACAGCATCACAGACAGTTATATATTCTGCCTCTGTGGATGACAAAATAACTAACTTTTGCAATTGGGATTTCCAACTAATGCACCCATCACACAAAGTGAAAACATATGATGAAGTGGACCTTCTCTTATTTAAGTCTCCAGCAAAATCAGAGTCAGTGTATCCTTTAAGAATTATGTATTCTTTGCTGTTCTTAAATAGAAAGCTTATATCTGATGAGTCTTTCAAGTATTTTAGAATCCATTTCATAGCTAGCCAATGAGTCTCACCAGGATTAGCCATAAATCTACTTAGTATACTTATACCATGAGCTAGGCCTAGTCTAGTACAAACCATGAGATACATTATGGACCCTACAATGTTTGCATATGGTACATTTTCCATTCTTTTAAATTCTTCAACAGTTTTTGGTGACTGTTCATTCGACAACTTAAAATGATTTGCAATAGGTAAAGAAGCAGGTTTACAATCAGTCATGGAAAAATTTTCAAGCATTTTCTTCATATAAGCACATTGTTTTAAGCATAAGGTGCAATCTTTCATATTCCTTTCTATTTCCATTCCAAGAATTTTCTTAGCTTGTCCTAAATCTATCATTTCAAATTCGAATTTTAATTTCACTTTAATAAAATCAATGTCAGATCTATTTGGGCAACAACATATCATCAACATATAAATGTAAATAAATGGATTCAGGTCCACCTTACCCTCTGAAAAAGAAACAGGAATCATAATTGCTTTTAACAAAACCCAAGGTTTGAATATATGAATTAAACTTTTTAAACCATTGCCTGGGAGCCTGCTTCAAGCCATAAAGTGATTTTCTTAATAGGCAGACTTTTTCAGTTTTAGTTTTTTCTTCAAAACCTTTAGACTGATTCATGTAAATGGTCTCATCAAGGTCCCCATTTAAAAAAGCAGTTTTTACATCTAGCTGATCAAGTTCCCAATTAAAATGGACAGTTAAGGCAAGCAAAATTAATATAGTTGTGTATTTAGCAACATGTGAAAAAATTTCATTGTAGTCCACTCCTTTCTTTTGGGTAAATCCTTTAGCAATCAACCTAGTTTTGTATCTTTTATCTCCAATACTAGAGTCCCCTTTTTTTATCTTGAAGATCCATTTACAATCCACAACTTTCTGATTTTTAGGTTTATTCACTAAGATCCAAGTTCCATTTTTAATCAATGATTCCATTTCTTCATTCATGGCTTATTTCCAAAACTTGGATTCAGAACAAGTTACAGCTTCTTCAAAGGCAAAATGTTCAGAATTTATAGAGTTGAGAGCATAGAAAAAAGTAATAATTTCATCATCTCTGATCCTAGAAGATGGAAACCTATTCCTCTTATCTCTATCTCTAGTCAATTGGTAATCAACTAGGGATGGATTTATTAATTCAGTTTCATCTTAAGGTTACCATGATTAATATCTGATTGGGTGGTCTCCACCTCAATTAAGTCATTCTGATCATTTGATTCAATTGTTTGATTTTCAAGAATAGCCTCTTTCATAGGTATAGGTTCAACAGATTCTATTCTAGAGGATGATGTCTTGCAGGGTAATTCATTTTTATTGAAGATGACATTTCTACTGATGATTACCCTATAACCTTTTTGACATTTAACCCAAAGTCTATACCCTTTAGTTTCCTCCCCATACCACAAGAAGACACACTTCAAGGATCTTGGTTCAAGTTTACCTTCATTTTGATGGGAGTATGTAGTATAGCCAAAAACTTTAAGTCCATTATAATCAGGTATAGAGTTTGACTACAATTTTTCTGGGACTTGAAAATCAATGGCACTGGAGGGACTTCTATTTATAAGATATGTTGCTGTTTTTAGGGCCTCACCCCAAAAGAACTTTTGAAGTCCAGAACTATGTAACATACACCTAACCTTTTCCAATAAGGTTTTATTCATCCTTTCAGCAACTCCATTCTGTCGAGGGGTGTATATTACAGCTCTATGCCTTAGAATTCCAGATTCCTTACAAAAGGAATCAAATTCCAAATTACAGAATTCAAGGCCATTATTAGTCCTTAGTGCTTTGATTTTCTTATTGATTTGATTTTCAATCATTAATTTTCATTGTCTGAAATTTTGAAAAGCATCAGACCTGTGCTTTAAGAGAAAAGTCCATATTTTTCTTGAAAAATCATCTACAATAAGCAGGTAAAATCTGAATCTACTCAGAGTATTTACAGATGTTAGACCCCAAAGGTCAGCATGTAAATATTCTAAAATAACAGTAGATTCGTAGGTTCCAGATTTAAAAAGGTAATTTGTTTTGCTTTCCAATTATGCAATCTTCACAAAAATTTAGCTTTTCAATATTATCTTTTCCAAAACATTTCATTTTATTTAAAATTGTCAGTCCCTTTTCAGACATGTGGCAAAGTCTTTTATACCATATTAATGACTTGTCAAAAGATGAATTAATAGCTGGAGAGACATAACCTACTAAAGGTTCAACTTGAAGAGTATAGATGCCATTTATTTTAGGAGATGACATGACTTCTTTATTGTTAAGGATCAATCTTATAAGGTTTTTATGAATCCTTATGTCATATTTCTCATCCAATTCTCCTAAAGAAATCAAGTTTCTTTTTAGTTCAGGTACATATTCATCTTTATCAAGTTCAAGTATATAGTTGTTGCTTAACAGAAGATTCAATTTCCAATTCCCTTTATCTAACAACTCATGTCATTTCCCCACTTGAACTTGTCCTCCACTAAGATCAACAAGTTCAGTAAACCAATCTTTAATGGGGCACATATGGAAAGTGCAACCAGAATCTAGCACCCATTCTTTTGGGTCTCTATTGGGGGTATTAACAAGAACAACTCCTTGAATATCAGGTTCATTCTTGCAGACAACAGTTGCAAAACCATCAGTATTTTGTGTGTTCTTCAAATCAGAAATTTTCTTAAAACGGTCTTTTATCAAGTGTCTTGTTTTCCCACAGTAGTAACACTTTCTGACTTGGTTCTTGTATTTTGCTTTGTTCTTGTTTTTATCTCTAAACTTAGGGTTCTGATATTTTCCTTTCTTGTGAGAGTTAAAGTTACACTGATTACTTTTCGTGTTTTGGTTTAGTTTTTCTTTTTTCCTTTCTTGTGAGAGTTAAAGTTACACTAATTACTTTTCTTGTTTTGATTTAGTTTTTTTTTTATGTGTAAACCTTCACTATACTTGGAATCTTTTGAATCGATTTTAAGTTCAAGTTCCCTATTTCTTAGGGGAGAGGTTACTATATCAACTGCGACTTCTTGTCCTCCATACTCCAGGGCATTTCTAATTTTCCTATATCTCACTTAGAGAGTTCAGAAAGGCAACAACTTGTTGGCCTTCAGATAATTCTTCATCACAATTCTCTAAATCCTAAACTAGTTTTATGAATCTATTAATGTTCTCTTCTAGGCCAGAGGAAGAATCAAATCTAAAATTATAAAACTGCCTCAAAAGATAACATTTGTTAGGTGTGGATCTAGTTAGATAAAGGGTTAACAATTTAGTCCATAAGGCCTCAGCAGAAGTTGTTTCACCTACTTTCCTAATTACACTGTCAGAAAGATGAAGGAAAAGAGAACTCCAGGCAATATCATCTAACTCTCTTTTCCTATAGGCACTAGTTTCAGCAGGCCAATTACCATCAAGTGCAGCAGCACATCTCTGTTGTAACAACAGAGCCCTCATTTTTTGGCGCCAGAGACTAAAGTCTCTAGTACTGTTACAGTTCTCAATTTCAAGTTTATATGCAGTTGACATTGTGATAAATGCAATAACAGGATCACAAAAATTGAAAGTAAAAATGCAATTGCTAATTTTGAAACTGTTTAAAGGGTGGTAACCCTTAATTCCAATACTCTCTCAGATTCCCAGATCCTCGTATGAGATCTTAGACAAAGGAGAGTACTGAAGGGCAACTTACCTTAATAACCAGCTCCAAAAAATTAACACAAGTGATCAATAGTAAGGAGAGAGTTCAGAGTACACCAGAAGTGAACCAAGAATTTCAGTATTCATGCAGGGAATGAACGAGTCATAAAGACTCAGCATGAACTTGGTAGGAATTGGACAGAGTCGATCCAACTCACCAGGAACTCAGTACGAGTCATAAGAACCAACAGGACTCAATAATGAGTCAACTTGAAAATCACCACAACTTAGCAGAAACAACAGATCGTTACGAGTCAAGATCGAGTTACAATGATTTTCCAAAGAAAAGTTTAAATAGAACACAGTGTCAACTAATCACCGTAGATCTCAGAGATCTACGTAGATCTCAGAGATCTACACAAAAGGGGTATTCCAATCCTTAAAGAGATCCAACCAGAAAATTGGATCAAAGATAGATCAATAAAAAAACTTTCAAGAAAAACAAATTTTCTAATCACAGAAAACTCCTTCCAATATTAGATCTGCAATTTTCAAAAAAGTATAGGCGTTTTATTTTGAAAAACTAAACCCTAATGCAATTCTTTTAAAAAAGAGAAGGCTCTGATACCACTTGTTGGTATCGGGATCTAGTTTAAGATTATATTTTCAGAAATAAAACGTATTAAAAATTGCAGAAAATTAAAAGGAATCAAGAACACGAAGGATTTTTTACCACAAAGGGCACGGATGTTCAGTCTTACGACACCCATTGAGCATCCACAAGTGGATAAAGCTCTAGATTCACTAAGAAATCACCAAGAAAAGTTACAATATGTACAAAGAAATCAGAGATTTCTTCAATGTTTCCTCTAGCCTCAACACAAAGCACAAAACCACATCAAATCACTAAGAACTTTTCTCACAGTATACATCAAGTGTAGAATATCAGAATCACTCAGATTTTCAGATCAAGAAACTCACAAAGAATATACGGTGTGGTTAGAGAGAAGAATGAGAGAAAAACCTAAAACACAAAGTTCAACCGTCTCTAAAAATGAATGGCCAAACACTACTTTAAGCAGTTAGTCAAAGAGCCACAGATGAACGGTTGGGAGATGGCTAAGTGTATGGCCTGATCAAGCATCAATTAAATGATGAGGCGCGTTTAAAAGAATCATGTTTTCTTCATCCGGGTTGGACAATTATCCACACTCAGCAACATAGGCCCAAATATTATGGACCAAGAATATTAGGCAGCCCAAATACTTAACATGCTGTAAGCCTTGTAGCTTTTTCGGTCCACAATATATTTGATCTTATGAATTCTATATATATATATATCTATATATATATATATATATACCTCTTATCGACTAGTTCTACTAATATCCCACCCATGACTCCTTATACAAAAATTAAAGAACGAGTTTTCAGCAATCAGAATTCTCGAAGCCGACTTTGCTTACTTTTTTTCGGGGATGCAAACACGTTGACTTTAACTTTTTGTGCGTATAAATATGCACATAAAACCTTTGCTTTACCATCAACACAAACACTAGCTAGAAATATTAGCATTGGATTTATTTATCCTTTTTCATTTGTAAAACAATTTGTTCTGTTTTTTCTATAATATCATATAACCAATCGAGGGTTTTCTGCACAAGAAATACTAGTAATGGGGAGTGATTACTTTAAACAAATGTCAATTGCGTTGTTTTTCTTGCTTGCCGTCCCTGCTACTGTGGTTCTACGCCAGAAAACACAGGTTGGATTCTATTCAAGGTCATGTCCTAGGGTCGAAGCCATCGTGCAATCCGCTGTGAAATCTCAATTTAATTCGAATCCCACAGTTGTACCTGGATTGTTCAGAATGCACTTTCATGACTGTTTCGTACAAGGTTGTGATGGCTCTATCCTTATTAATGGTGACGGTACTGAGAAAATGGCCGGACCAAATCATTTGTTGAGAGGATACGAAGTTATTGATGATGCTAAGACTCAACTTGAGGCTGCATGCCCTAGTGTTATTTCTTGTGCTGACATTCTTGCTCTTGTGGCTTGCGATGCAGTTATACTGGTAAGTTAATTTCTCCGTTCATTTTTTGGATTTTATCATTCGTAGGAGCTGAGAAAACAGCCTGTTTTAAGTTTTAACTATATTTTTTACCCATAAATCCAATGAAATGATGCCATGTGGCATTCTGTTAAAATCCGTGTAAATTTTCTCTGTACATATAGCATTGTTCTCAATTTTTAATGATCAATAGTAGTGATAGGACATGCTGCATAATGTGTCAGTATTATGAATTATCGGCATTCAATATGTGTTGTACATGAACTCACTATACATACTTTAAGATAAGTACATGTATTTTAATCCTTAGGCAATAAGACATGTTATTGTCTCATACTGTCATACATATCAAACACAGATATGGACACAAATACGCTTGACACTCATCGAACTAATTGGCTATTTGATTGTTGATGCAGGCTGGTGGACTAGGATGGGCCGTGCCTACAGGAGGGAGAGATGGGCGGGTTTCATTAGCATCCGATGCTTCGAATCTTCCGGGCTTTACGGATTCCATTGACGTTCAAAAACAGAAGTTTGCAGAAAAAAGGTCTCAATACTCAAGATCTTGTCACCCTTGTCAGTAAGCCCATAATAGTATTAATGAAATCTTGTTCACTATATTCTACGGTCTGTAATTTTAATGAAATCTTGTCACCCTTGTCGGTAATCCCAATGTTTAAGTCGCTAAGTTGCTTTTTTTTTTTTTATAGTATCGAAGCTAACTCAAACATCATTGCATGAATATATAGGGGGACATAACATTGGCACCTCAGCTTGCCCGTTCTTCAGATACAAATTATACAACTTCAATTCAACTACCGGCGCTGACCCTTCCATTGACTCCGCATTTCTTCCTCAACTTCGGTCCCTTTGTCCGGAAAATGGTGAC
The DNA here is from genome assembly GCF_002742605.1 of Olea europaea var. sylvestris. Classification (NCBI taxonomy): domain Eukaryota; kingdom Viridiplantae; phylum Streptophyta; class Magnoliopsida; order Lamiales; family Oleaceae; genus Olea; species Olea europaea. Next base: position 13,016,688 of record NC_036241.1, on the reverse strand, counting down.
TCTTCCAAGAGGGTAGGGCTCGACGGCAGAAGTGAAAACATGTTCGATAACTCGTTTTTCACCAATATGAGGAATGGCTGCGGAATTCTTGAATCAGACCAGAAGTTATGGACTGATGATTCTACAAAAACATTTGTGCAACGTTTCTTAGGAATTAGAGGACTGGTTGGATTGACATTTAGTGCTGAATTTGGGAAGTCCATGGTTAAAGTGAGTAATATTGAGGTTAAGACAGGGACTAATGGTGAAATTCGAAAGTTTGTTCTGCCATTAATTGATGCAAATTAAGGTCTATTTTATTAGGTTATGGAATTTGTGTAAGTGTATTTTATTTTTTATTTTTTAATGAGTTTGTTCATTTCAGTGCAAGCCGATGTTCATCGAAATATATTAAAAATAATAAACTAGTAATTTCTATTATATGTAGATGCATGTTTTTTCTATGGTCAAGCTTGAATGACATCTTTAAAATCATCATGTCAAGTTACGGCAATCAATGAAATGAACAGCTCAACCTATTTGTTTAAAGCTTTGCCAGGAAGCTTCTACTTGTTGAAGCTTCGTTCCCATCGAAAGTAACCTATTATGGTCATTTATTTCATTCAATACACTTTTCAAGATTAGACATGACAATTGATTGAATGTTTTTATCGAAAGTTTAAATATTCAAATTCTGCTACACATGTAAGCGGGATTCAATATTGGGATTTGAATAGATTATAAAATTAATAAAATTTGGTACAATGGAATAGGGAAATTTACAAAATGCACCCTGCATTTAGGATGCATTCATAATTTGCATACCATATAAGCTAAAGAAGATGAGAAATGGACGAACACTGAAGAAAGTGAACATTTTAGAGTACCACGAGAAGGTCGAGGACCAACTTTCATGTTCTCAATATATGGAGGACAAACTTAAAAATAACTAAACCCCATTAATCTAAGTCTAAACTGAAAATCTAAATCCAATCCCCCTCAAACCACACCCTGACTACTCCAAATTCATAAGGGCAACTTATGAAATTTCCCAATTTGGGCAACTTACAAAATGCCCTTCAAATTAGGGGTATTTTGAAAAATCATATGAAAGGTTTTTTGAAAGTAAAAATATTGTGTAATATTAAAAAGTTATACAATGTCAATTTTTTTTTAAAAAAATTGTCACTTTTTAATAAAAAAAAAGTGACACAATGTCACTTTTAAAAGTTAAATGTCACTTTGTTATTAAAAATAACATACAATATCACATTTATTAAAAAGTTATGTTTGTCACTAAAAAAGTGATAGAAATCTAGAAGATGATTGAAAACAGTGACAAACACTAAAAAAAAAGTAACGAAAATTCAAAAAAAGGTGACAAATACTAAAAAAAAGTGACAAAAATTCATAAAAGTGAATTCAAAAAAATGACACAAACTAAAATAAGTTACGCGTGCTAAAAAAAGTGATAAACACTTAAAAAAAGTGATGAAAATTTAAAAAAGGTGATACAAATTCGAAACAATGACAAACAAACACTCAAAATTAAAAAAAAAAAAAATGGGACAGAAATTTAAAAAAAGTAGTTAACAATACATCAAAAATTACAAAGCTAAATTGCTTAACATGGATGAATACTAAAAAGTGATAAAAATTCAAAAAAGTTATAATAACTCAAAAAGTGACATAATCTAAAATATCCGATTAAGCTCTTTATTGTAATTACCCAAAAAAGTGAGAGTATGCTGTTTATTGTAATTACAAGGATAGTTTGAGGATACTGAGGAAAATATCTGTTATGTAATTAGAGTATCCTCCTACCATTTTCAGCAATACTAGAATGTACTTGCCAAGTGATATGATCACAAGTCGGATTTTTGACATTCTGTGAAAAGAACGATAATTGAAGACAGACAAAATGAACCCAGAATTTCAGAAATTGAGAAAAAATTATTCATCCTGACCCCTCCACGTATATATGCAGTTGTGTGTGAGTGCATGTGCATTATGAGTTAAGGGGGAAAGAGATTAATGGAACTAAAATTGCATTGAACCCAAATCATCAATTTATACGTCATTCTGCCAGCAAAATTTACAAGTTTAACTGTATCACGATTGCTATAAATTCTATATACACATAGTGATAAACTGTTCTTTCGATTTGATTTTACGGACTTCACCTTTACTGACTCGTCCTTCTTGGGAAGAACTATCACTCTAAATGTCTACACTGCTGCCAAAGTTGCTTCCATAGAAACAAGCCAGTATACATTTAAATGCTCCAATAAAGAAAGAAATATCAGATTAATTTGGAAGTTACCTGAACTTCAAAATTCTGAACTTTCATTTAGATTCAAAGCAATTAAACCAAAAATCCACAAAGCATAAACAATATACTCTAAAAATTTCAATCCTCTCCGACTGAGGTACACGTACCCACCCCCCAAAACTTCCCTATTCCACTTTGATCACAGAAAGTGAGGTTTCAAAGAAAGGCAAAAGAAGACCCCAAACATAGAAAAAGCACAAAATAATATCTAGACATGTAAACAATAAGTATGCATATGCAAAGTGAACTCTATGGCTTTGTCAACGAGTTCTTGCCGGCATCGTAGACTTGACGAAGGAGGGAAACGGGTTTGGTCTTGCTCATAGCCATTACTTGGATGTTTCATTTGAAGGATCTAAACAATTTGGGAGGAGAGAGCAGAAAAGCTTTGATGTGAATGGTTTGCGAGTTTTTTGGAATCGACGGTTTTAATTTGGGCTATGGGGTTTTAGACGTATTTAATACTTGATTAAATGTTTTAATTAATTTTAAGAGTACTGCTCGAAATTCTCATTTTTGGGGTTGGCTTAATTTTCCCAATTCATAACATCAACCCAAGCCCAAAGCGAACCCAAATCTGTAAACAAAGGAAACTAAAATCCAAACACCTTTGAACCCCGCACAATCCAAGCCCAAACTAAAGTCCAAAATCCATACCCAATTGAAACTAAAACCCAGGCCCAAACTGAAAACAAAATAAAACCCAAGCCCAATAAACTAGAAATAGTTATTATGTAAATAAAAAAAATGGTTAGCCTAAAAAGTAAAAACCATTGACTTACATGTCTATTACTACTATTATTATTCAGGTTGATCATATTCCTGATAATCACATTAATTTTGTTCGCCCCCTCAACTAGTTTTTGCTGACATCTCTAAAGGTAGTTTAAGAAACAAATTGATCATATTCTTGATAATCACATGATTTTTGTTCGCTCCCTCGACCCAAATTTGATCATATTCTTGATAAAAACATGAATTTTGCTCGCTCCCTCAACTAGTTTTTGCCAACGTCTCTAAAGGTAGTTTAAGAAACACCCATTAATTGAATATGTGACGATCTAACAAAGTGGACGACAGTAAAAAAAACACAATTGTAGAAAACAGAAAACTAATTACATAAAATTCCGAACAATATTATGCACAGTACATCTGAAGAACAAATAACAACTACAGAACAAAATTTCAGTACAATTGCTGCAGATTCTTCTTGATTTCTATACAAGAGCTACTTCTTCCCTTCTTGGTATTGCGGTGGCTTTGCAGATGGGACATACATTTTTTTGACACAACCACCTCGTAATGCAATCGACATGATATTCATGTCCACACGGAAGGCGTCCAATGCTCTCATCGTCTTCGTACTCGCATTGGCACACCACACAGATTTCAGGCCCTTCGTTTGTGGGTTTTGCCTCTTCCGAAGTAGCGAACTTTCTTGTTTTTAAATGTCGGAGGATAGTTTCTTGTGAGAAACTGGTCCGGACCAAATGATCACGAGAGATGTTGGTAGACAAATTTGATCTCCGATGCTCGATAAAATCAGACTCATTCCATACTTCGACTTCATCATATGAACCTTGCCATGTTCGATTCAAGCGTCGGTAGTTTTCTTGAACATGCTCCCTGGATCGTCGTCGTCGAGGAACATGCTCGTAAGTTAAAGGAAACTGATAATTTCTGCCTTGTGACTCAACCCAGTAGTTTTCTTGCATTATGGTGGTATAACCGGGAAAGTAAGTGAAAGTAAGGGTAAAATAGAATGGTTGGATGGGTTGATTCTGAAAATTATACGCCATAGTAATTGACGGTGAGTGTATTTTAAGCAAGAAATTCTTGAAATATCAGAACTGATGAACGGATTGTAAAGAAAATATGAAATTGTTGAGAAGAGAAGGGAGGGTGCTGCCTTATATAGAAGCGGGAATAAGTTGTAAATCTTTCCGGGAAAAGGAAATAAACTGTGAGTCAGTCTCGGAAAGGAAAGTACACAAAAAGGAAACAAATTTTGAGTGAATCCCGAGATGGAAGAAAATCAGATTTCTAACGTTAATTTTCTCTTCAAATTCAAATAGATATGGGTTTTGTTTTGAGACTTACCATAAATTTACTTTAAATAGATATGGAAAGGAAAGTGCTGACTTGTTATAACTGTTGATGGAAGAATAAACCGATTATAACGTTAACTTTTCCCTTCAAATAAATACGGGTTTTGTTTTGACTTCTGAGACTTAGAACCTGTTTGAACCACATTATAATGAGAATGAGAATGAGAAATTGAGCCGTTATGGGCCACACACCAGATATAGAAATTAAAAAATGATGGTTTGATGTGATGAATAACGATCATATTTTTCATTTTAATGAGGTAAAAATGTGGCTCAAACAGGAGCTTACCATAAAATCTGGTCTGTCAATTGTGGTATTTAACTTTTTAACTCCGCGTGATTGATAAGCTGACTCTTCTTCATTAAGTTTCAGTTTCAAACTTAATTAAATGTCTGAGAACTGAATTAATTAATTATGTCATAAAAAGAGGATTATTAAACTTTTAATTAAGCTTAACTACAAGCTTGAGTTCATTTATATAAGCCATTGTAAAATTGTAATAGATAGCTTATTTCAATTCCTTATTACACTTTTTGCCCTTACTTTATATAAACTATTGTAAAATTGCAATCCTAATCTAGATGATACTAAATGATTTGTTAAATGAAATGTGAAATTATAGGAATTATTTAATTTTAACTATTTGCCAACGTCTCTAAAGGTAGTTTAAGAAACACCCATTAATTGAATATGTGACGATCTAACAAAGTGGACGACAGTAAAAAAAACACAATTGTAGAAAACAGAAAACTAATTACATAAAATTCCGAACAATATTATGCACAGTACATCTGAAGAACAAATAACTACAGAACAAAATTTCAGTACAATTGCTGCAGATTCTTCTTGATTTCTATACAAGAGCTACTTCTTCCCTTCTTGGTATTGCGGTGGCTTTGCAGATGGGACAGACAATTTTTTGACACAACCACCTCGTAATGCAATCGACATGATAGTCATGTCCACACGGAAGGCGTCCAATGCTCTCATCGTCTTCGTACTCGCATTGGCACACCACACAGATTTCAGGCCCTTCGTTTGTGGGTTTTGCCTCTTCCGAAGTAGCGAACTTTCTTGTTTTTAAATGTCGGAGGATAGTTTCTTGTGAGAAACTGGTCCGGACCAAATGATCACGAGAGATGTTGGTAGACAAATTTGATCTCCGATGCTCGATAAAATCAGACTCATTCCATACTTCGACTTCATCATATGAACCTTGCCATGTTCGATTCAAGCGTCGGTAGTTTTCTTGAACATGCTCCCTGGATCGTCGTCGTCGAGGAACATGCTCGTAAGTTAAAGGAAACTGATAATTTCTGCCTTGTGACTCAACCCAGTAGTTTTCTTGCATTATGGTGGTATAACCGGGAAAGTAAGTGAAAGTAAGGGTAAAATAGAATGGTTGGATGGGTTGATTCTGAAAATTATACGCCATAGTAATTGACGGTGAGTGTATTTTAAGCAAGAAATTCTTGAAATATCAGAACTGATGAACGGATTGTAAAGAAAATATGAAATTGTTGAGAAGAGAAGGGAGGGTGCTGCCTTATATAGAAGCGGGAATAAGTTGTAAATCTTTCCGGGAAAAGGAAATAAACTGTGAGTCAGTCTCGGAAAGGAAAGTACACAAAAAGGAAACAAATTTTGAGTGAATCCCGAGATGGAAGAAAATCAGATTTCTAACGTTAATTTTCTCTTCAAATTCAAATAGATATGGGTTTTGTTTTGAGACTTACCATAAATTTACTTTAAATAGATATGGAAAGGAAAGTGCTGACTTGTTATAACTGTTGATGGAAGAATAAACCGATTATAACGTTAACTTTTCCCTTCAAATAAATACGGGTTTTGTTTTGACTTCTGAGACTTAGAACCTGTTTGAACCACATTATAATGAGAATGAGAATGAGAAATTGAGCCGTTATGGGCCACACACCAGATATAGAAATTAAAAAATGATGGTTTGATGTGATGAATAACGATCATATTTTTCATTTTAATGAGGTAAAAATGTGGCTCAAACAGGAGCTTACCATAAAATCTGGTCTGTCAATTGTGGTATTTAACTTTTTAACTCCGCGTGATTGATAAGCTGACTCTTCTTCATTAAGTTTCAGTTTCAAACTTAATTAAATGTCTGAGAACTGAATTAATTAATTATGTCATAAAAAGAGGATTATTAAACTTTTAATTAAGCTTAACTACAAGCTTGAGTTCATTTATATAAGCCATTGTAAAATTGTAATAGATAGCTTATTTCAATTCCTTATTACACTTTTTGCCCTTACTTTATATAAACTATTGTAAAATTGCAATCCTAATCTAGATGATACTAAATGATTTGTTAAATGAAATGTGAAATTATAGGAATTATTTAATTTTAACTATCAGTTAATGTCATATTATTGCCATCTAACTTGAGATTGCAATCCTAGCGGAGCTAAATGACGTTACTCCAAAAATAAAGTTAACCACCTTTTTTCACGCCTTCACCATATAAAAGGCTTTTATCCCTTCTTTTAAGCCTACATCCTGCCTTTTCCCTTCTTTTAAAATACTGATGATAATGCAGGCTAGTTAGTGTAATCAATAATTTTCAAATTTAGCCCCTATTTGATTTCCATTCTTCCAAAAATTCATTTTTTCAAAATTTATTTTTAATCACATGTTCTTTAATGAAATAATATTACATGTAAATCAAAAAAATTTCTTTAATTTTTAATAACAAATTCTCGATCAATCTACTATTCAAAATGCATAATTTCGCTCAAAATGGGAATCAAACGAGGGCATAATAATCCAGTTTGTCTTTCACACTGCACACAATCTGGATTTTGTCTTATATTGAAGTTGGACAACTTGTCATGGTCGAAAATGTCTGGAAAGGATCAAGAACATAAACAAGAACAAAAGCTACAACAAAATCCAACACTCCTTTTCTTTTTTTACCAACACCCTGTCTACACCTATAAATTAAAGAGGGAGGGTGAATTTGCCCAACTCCTCAATTCAGTACATAACTCCTAAAACAATGAGTGAACTTGTCCTAAATGAGAAGATTAAGCCTTTTACCTTGCAGCTTTGACGTGAAGATGTTGAAATTGAAGAGCAAATATGAAGAATGTAAGCCTCTTAGATTGATCTTGGGGTTTTGGATGAATTTCATGTGGTGGTTTAAAAAAATAAATAAATAAATAAAATCACAAACTAATTCTTGCTGAGACAAGGACAAGCTGCAAATGAAGTTCACACACTTTCTACTTCGATATACTAGTAGAAGAAAAAAATAAAATGCAATAATATAAAAGCCCCTACAAGATTCAAGCCTCGGTCATTATATTTGATATATTGTGGAGAGGAATTTATGTTAGCTATGAACTATTGCAGCTGCTCAATAAGATATCTTAATGAGTAATCATCCTGCAACCTCCCACCACCACAATGTGAAGTTATAAAATGCAATTTGTTACCAAGTCACTTTGCAGGATGAAGTGATTTGCAAAAGCATCACACAATCTTGGAATGACTAATAGATGGACGGACAAAGGATCCACAAGCACATTTCTTTATCCTCGACAGTCGTCCCATCCATTACACTGACCTCACAAGGCAAAAGTTGGGTGAAGAATTGAGAAGAGGCCATAGTCAAGTTCATATATAAGTCATCACTAGATTGATCATTTAAGGAACTGCAACAAACCTGAGACTAGTGCTTCGGATATCAAATATGGAACTCTGAAGAGAAAATGGAAATTCAGAAATCTGATAAATCCTCCCAGAATTCTAACATCTGGAAATTGAAGGTACACCACAATGTTTTTATTTGGAACCATCATTAAACAATAAAGCATTCTTCTTCTTCAATGACATGGTTTAGATTTCCATGTTTTCTTTCCTTTTTTCTATTATATATATTACGCCTCAACTGGTGCGACTTCAAAAATCCTATGTGGTAGGTGAAATTGGGCCGGCATTCAGCCCAAGAGGTGGTATGGCAGAACCCCGTGAAGAGGCCTAACCTATGTGGAAAGGCAAACCCCTTTGCAGAAGTCGACCCCATATGGGGAGTCAAACCCTCATAGTAGGGCGAGGTTGCAAGGGGTTTAGCAGGAGATCTTTTACGCAATCGTTAGTAAGTGATTGATGTGTCAATTCATTTGTTACCATCGCCCCTATTTAGCCAATTAGGTCGAAGTCTTGTCTCAGACTTTTGGGCAACAAAATAATATTAGCATTAAATGCCTATGATTGATTGATACATTTGACAAGAGGCTACTGCATGGATAAGGCAATGTATACTTTCATCTTATAGTTAGTATCCATCATATTCTACTATAAAAGCTTACACAATGTCCCTTTCCAAAGATAATGCAAATTCAGACTCTCAAACTATAACTTTTTGCTATACTTACTGTTACTATGTTCCCCCAACGCTGAACCCATTTTACGCAGGAGAGCTCGCATCTAAAGCATCTCCCACACTCATATACTTACAACTTCAATTGACTTGATTGTCGGAGTGGTGCAGCCAACTCTACTACTATTGGAGGAAACCATTTGTGGTTAACGGTTTGTCCTAGTGTGCACGAATCAAGCTTACGTGTGTGTCTTATGTCTTTACTGTTTGTTATAAATAGGGGGAAAAAAAAGAGTGGCGAATATATAAGTGGATTGTACTTGTTAGATCCTTAAAATGTATGGATAGAAGGCCACTTGAATGTTTATAAACATGAATCAAATATAGGCTTCAACTTGTGTATCGTGATTTTAATTTTTAAAAGGATATTCATCCAAATTTCTTGAATGATCCATGTTAATGGAAATTGTTGAAAGTCAAAAAGATCAACGTCAATTACGTGGTCAGGCAAAATTATCTGAAGCTCAAACAAAGTCATGAGTTCCTCTTGATTTTGGGATTCGAGAAGTCGAACAGAGAGTTTTGGACTTTGATGATTTACTCCCCCATTCTTTTCTCCATCCGCAAGTCTCAAACTCTTTCATTTAAAAGTTTTTCAAGGTCGAATCCTTGGTTCTTTGTTTTGTAAAAGTTGTAATTGAAAAAAATAAAATAAAATAAAATAAATCGATGGAATACTCAATAAGTGCTGACTCTATGAAAATTAATGGGATTGAAAGAAATTGGTGATATAAGCCGTTTGGAAAGAAATGCTAGACAGAGGATTAGGGGTGAACACGATTCGATTTGAACAGTTTAAGACAAATATTCGAACCAAATCATTTAAAGCGGTTTGAAATTTTTTCAAACCAAAACAAACTATTTCAATTTCTAAACCAAACCAATCCAAACCATTTTTTTCGGTTTGGTTTGGTTTAAAACCACGATTTAATAATGACAAAATTAAATATATATCAAATAAGTTAAATCATAAATATTAGCATAAAATTTCACGTTAAAATATAAGTTGTATTATTAAAAAATTACAAATCAAAGTTACATAATTATAATCATTATAATGCAACAACATGATATAAAAATTTTAATTTCACAGTCGATATTAATGGTGTCAATCTGCAATTGTAATACACAATTTATTCTCTTCATAAATATAAAAATATAGTACATGAATTCATTTATTATAGTTAAATGATATAAAATAAATAATAAAAATGAATTTAAAAAATTGAATACAATAATACCTAGTTGCTATGATTTTTTGTGAAACATTCAATGCTTTTACTCCACCCAAATATTAGTGAATTACTTTAAGGAAGCCCGACAATTATTAGAATAAAACAACATAAGTACCAATAAAAACATAGAAAAAATTACCAAAAAATAATAGAAATTGGATTATATGACTTGAATTTAAGCAAAATTTGAGAAAATTATTGATAGAAAGAAATGAAATGTGGAAGTTTGAATTAAAATCTATTGTTTACTCAATTGTAATGAAGAATTGACGAATATGGTTTAGTAGCAGTTGTTCAGCACTTTACCCAATTTGAGGATTTTACATTCACAGTTGTGATAACTAATGGGTATTTCGATGTGATCTAATTAATCAATTGAGATGTGCAATTGTTGAATTGAATTTAATTGAATTATGTCTAATATGAGTATATCTTTTTAATTGAAATGTGTAATGTTTTAATTGGGTTAAATAAAATTTAGACTAATTTATTCACAACTAACTTTTTATACTTAAAAGTGATTTTTTAAAATCTAAAATGGACTTTTATTTATAAGAAACTTTTTTAATTATACGTATTTTTTTCCCCGTTTTACTTATAGATGAGTTTTTTAGGCATAAGTAGTACTTGTGCATATAAACAAATTTATCTTATCAGTAAATTTTTAATTATAAATTATTTTTGGTTTAACATAATCCTTTTTACTTATAATCAATTTTTATACACACGAGTAAATATTTTTCAAATAAGTGATTTTTAATTAGTGGTCTACTAAGCAACATCTAGTAGATGATAAAAGCATAGATATTGTTAATCAAGAATATGATTATTGGTTTGAAAAAATTAAGTCCCTGTTTGGTAGCAATTTTTCATCTCCAAAAAATCAATTTTTTGACCGTTATTTCATTATTCCTACCACCATTTTTAACTTTTTCACTCACAGGTGATATTCAATTTTCTCTCTAACGATCAAAAATCAATTCTTATAATCAATACCGAACATGCCCTAAAACTTTTTTAACACTAGTTTTGATTGGAATCGTGGGAACACCCGATGATAAACGTACCTATTCGGGCTAACATTTACAAAATGTTGCAGACTAACCAACACCCTAATATTCCTAATATTTCGTAATCAATTATTGCCCCGTATGATTGAGATTAAAAATCATATTTTTAATTGATTTTGACAAAAGTTGATAAAATGTGTTATTGAAAAGTCGTGGAATTCACGAAATATGTAATTAAAATTAATTGTGGATTCCGATAAAAAATCTAGATTATAATTTCTATCAAACTAGACATTTATATCTACGGTTTATTTTGTGCTTCGAGAGCTATTAGTTGAATATTCATAGGATGACAATTTGACTCAAAAAACTTGAAGGGCAGCAGAGCAATTTTCGTCCGAAATTTTGTCGTCCTGAATTGATCCTGCTCGGCTCAATCCCTTACATCGTTCATCAAAAATATATTCAAAATTTGTTAGAATTTACCTTAACCCACCCAACTTTTTTGTGCTAAATCTAAGTAAATAATTCAAGTCCATTAAAAAAAAAAAAAGAACTAAATGAGATGGGGAATGAATTGCGGGGAGATTTTTCTATTTGGCCTGTTACTATTCATTTTTATGGAAATGTCTATATTACCCTTAATGAAATGATTCTTTCTATATTGCAACATATGTCCTAATCTTTGAAACATTTTATCCTCTATTTTCTCTATTTTGGATATTTGAATATAAAATCATTCTATGATCTAATAAATAAGAATAATCTGCAACATTCATCTCATATTTTCTAATTAAAGTACTATATTCTTCAAATGATAAATTTGGATTTTTTAATTGAGATAGAATATTCTTTATTTCTTCTAACATCCTTTCTAATAAATTATCTAATACTTCAACTGTATATCCTGTCATTTATTAAAATAATCATCATGCAATTATCCCTGCGATTCTTTTAAGATCTTAAAAAGATTTATTCTAATTTTAGCAAAAATTTAATAGTTTTACCTTAGGTTTGATCTAGACCTGTATTCTTAGAATCGAGTGACCTTCGAGCTCTGAATTTGTAAACTGCTTCCTTCAACGGCCTCCTGCCTTCACGGAATTGTTACTGTTACAACTACTTGCTCTCACTGTATCAACTTCTAAAGAATAAAACTCTAGACTTCTGTTAAGGAAAACTCTCTTTTTGCTAAAATAAGAAGAAACCTTTCTATTTGATCTTTCAAGAATTTATGGGAAAAAGATTTAGAAACTCTTATTGATATCAAAATATTGGAATTTTATTTCTATTAGGATTGATACAAGACTTTTATTTTGGTACAAGGAGTTTCCAGAAAAAACTGGTTTTTAAAACTGAGAATAGGTTATTGCTTTACAACTCGAGAATTTAAGATAGGATGAAATGATTTTCTTCTATTGTAATGTCTCAATTTATACAAGTTTTTGAGACTCTATTATATCATTGAATACATCAGCAAGACACACTTGCCTTTCTATTTTTCTTCCTTGGGCCTACATCTTCACATGCTGGTTCAACTTTTCTATCCAAAGAGCATCTTTTTTCTATTATTACTCCTTATCTTCAATGTCTTCACATGTAGTATTATTGTCGTCCATACACCTTTGTCAAAAGGTACTTTGTCTTCTTCTTTTATTTCTTTACATGCAATTGGGACACTCCCTTAGCTGGCAGGAATCTTTTATAGTGGTAGGACATCCTGGGAATTGATGAATATCAAATCTTGTAATATAATCTTTTAAAATTTCTGATTTTCCATATCCTCTATTGGATACCAGCATCCAATTTTCGTATTGGCACAAGCATGAGAATTTTTTATCAAACAAGTTTTTGGCAATGTTGTATATGGCTTTTATCCCTAGTGCTCTCTTATGTCTGATCCATGACTTCGTTACTGTTGGAACTTTTCTATTAAATTCAGTGACATCAATTTGGAAATTAGCTGCAACATATCCAATTGAGATTATGTGTTCAACTGGATAATAAACGACTCCATCATATTCTGGACTTATAGAATAGAATTTCAAAAATATCTTCCTTCCTCTGACAAATCTGGATACTTCTTTAATCAATATATCATCAAACTTTGAAATTTCAATAAAATCTTTCCCTGGGTATATCAGATCCATGAATCCATAGTCTGTCATAATTTTTATGATTGAAGGGTCTCCTCCTTCCATGACTGTTATTCTGGGATAAACATTATTTCCTGGAAAAATGAAATCTAAATCACTTATTTTCATTTCATAAACAATTTTGACTATTTCAGCAAATTTTTTTTGCGTTTGGGTCTAAAGGGATTTTATCTTCTTGGTCAATGAAACTGATTATTTTGGTATCTCTTTGATCCCCATGTATCATAATTTTCTTGGTAGGCGATACAGAAATGGAATCTCTTTTATTTTCAGTTGGTATGTTTTCACGTCTGGGTCCTCTACTGCTTCCAGCTGTCCCTGTTTGGTATTGATTTGGAAAACTCATTTTTGAGCTCTTTAGTATATCTGTTTCAAACAGTATATCTTTTAGTTGTGTTGCAATAGTATCAACTTGATTTTTGAGTTCTATGACATATTTATGATGTTCAGTGAAAATATTCAACAATATTTTCATATTTGAATTGAACATTTTTGAGATCTGGGTTGCTCTAGAACTTATATCTTCAGATTCTTTTTTTAAAAAAATTTGTTCTTTCTTGTATATGTAGAATGGATTGATATAACTCCATAGCCTTGGTTTTATCCATCAGCAAATTTTATGTTTCTGCTGAAAAAATCTGCAAGAAAATTATTAATTCCTTTAATATGTACTATATCAAAATTATAGAATGCTAAATAAATCTATGTAGCCTTCTGTATTGAGGTTCTGGTGGTAACTTATTACTGACTAATCCCGTAACTTGAGAATTATCAGTCTCAACAGTAAATTTTTTAGATAATAAGAATAATGAGAACTTTTTTATCCCTCTAATAATTGCTAGTAATTCTTTCTCATGAGTAGCATAATTTATTTCTGCTTGGTTAAAGGTTCCACTTGAATATCCACAAATCTCATTAAGATCCGTTTTTAATATTGCTGCCCAATATTTATCTGAGGCATCAGTATTAACAATTAAATTATCTTTTCCATTTGGTAATCTTAATTTTGGTAAATTTTTACACTCTTCCTTTAATGATTTAACTATTTCTGTATGTTCTTCATTCCATCCTTTACTTGCCAAAATCTTGATTTATAATCAAATTTAGAATAATATTGTTTTTCTTTTGCAAGATTTATTAATACTTCTTTATTTGGTAGAAAATATCCATCAAACTTAGCATATTTGTTTAGTTCTTTATAATTTATAACCATCCTAACTCTTCCTCTAATTTGTTCAGAATGTTTCATAACCATAAAAACTAGACTACTATAAGATCCATTACTAGGTCTAATAAGTTTTTGTTCTAACAATTCTTTTATTTGATTTTTAAATTCTTGTGTATCTTCTATAGTGTACATCATTGGTCTTACTCTTATTATAACATTTTCTGTGAATTCTATTTTGGCTTTTGGATGATGTGGTTTCCAAAATAATAATAGATTTTCTCCATAAACTCTTTCTAGTTGTTCAATAATTTTTTCTATATTCATTTCTATTCCTATTTTTTGAACCTTTTTATACATTATTCTTTTATTTTTTATTTCATTGTGTATGATTGGTTATTTCTCTCATTTATCACCACACTGAGCTGGCTAAACTCTATAAGGTTTAAATTCTCTAGAAATCTTTAGTAAATGTCCACAAGGTGTTTGTAATTATTTTGTTTATAATATTGAAAATTGTTGTATGAAATCATTTCCTAATAATATGTCACATTTTAATTTATCATATTTATAAATTTTATTTATTATCACTTGTTTACTTCCAAGAATTATATTAACTTTATCAGTACTATTAATTATTTGAGTACTTTCTCCTGTAACATCAGTTATTTTTATATTACTATTATTATTCCATGATTTTATTAAAAAACTCTTAAATATTGTTATATCACTTCCTTTATTTATCAAAACACAAGTTGTTATATTTGTTTCTACAATAGTAATTTGTATATACACAGCTAATGAAAAACTTATCTGATTATTCATCAAATATTTTTTACATAATGTAGTTTGTCTATTATGAATAATATATAATCTTTCTCTTTTTATACTATAATCTTCTAATCTATTTAGAAAACTCATTCCTAAAAGTATATGAGGGTTTATATCCATACTTCTATCTATGTAACATGGTACTAAGAGATATATTCCTCCTATTTTTATTGGTACCTTAACTTTTAAATCTATTATATGTACTTGTCCATCAAAATTTACATACTTATATGATTCAGTTTTATGAGTTATTAGTCCTTTGTTTCTAACCGAAGCTATATGACATTCACTGGCTCCTGTATCTATTAATATATTGGGTCCATTTATATTTTCTCTTCCATTATTATATTCTTCTTCTATTTTCATGTTTCCAGCATTCCTATATAATTTTATTTCTTTTATTTTGTTGATTTCTTCTAACTGGTTTTTATTAGGCATTTTAAGACTTTTTGATCTTTTGATTAATTTTCCATCCTTAAATGTCATGTTATTAAAACATTCTCCTTCATTTAATTCTGTTATTTCAGGTTTATTTTTTGCTATACTAAATTCATATTATTCTGGAATTAAATTTATTTGTTTATTTGGTTCTATTATTTTACTAATATCTTTACATTCTTTATGAACTTCAATTTATAGTTTATCGGAATAAATATTTCCATAATTAGAATTGGTAAATGTATATAAAGCCCTATATTCTATAGTCATGATTTGATCTACTGGTTGCATAATATCATCTCTATGAAGTTTGAAATGTAGTCCTAAAACTTCATTAAAATTTCTATCTTTTATTGATACACAATATTTTGGATAACATGTAAATATAATTTTTTGATATGCTAAATTTCCTTCTATTGTTCCTAAATGACTATTTTTTAAATTTATTATTCTTCTATCATGTAAGGTTATAGTTAAAGGTGAATCTATTCCTTCTCTAAATAGTGATTTAAACATTATTTGTATTCCTGCTAAATAAATATATGGATTTTTTCACTTTGTTTTTTACTAATCTTTGTTAATAGTTCATCAACTGTATTTCTTGTTAAAAGATTTAATTTATTGTCCATAAGTTATTCTTACATCTAAAGTTTTTTCTATTTTGTGATAATCGTTTGCTACTATTCTTCCTCTTTTCCAAATCTTATCAAAGACTTCCCATTTCCCTATTTTTAAGTCTAACGATAATTTTCGTAATTTTCTAAACTTGTTATTGTCAAAAGTGACTTTTAATCCATATCATTCTATTCTTTCATATTTTTGTATATTTATATTATTACTTTCTATTTCTTCAATTTTTTTATTCAGATCCTGATCCATCTTCTTTTGTTTCACTTATATATACTTCTTGATCATAATATTCTTCAATATCTGATATTTCACTTAATTCATCTTTTATTTCTAAATATTCTTTTGTAATATTCTTACTTTCTTTTTATCACAATCAAGGCTTATATAACTTATCTCTCCACAATTTCAACATTTATATTGGCTTTTATTTTTCTTATAATTCTTATTTTTCTGTTGATTATATGGGTTATTTTTTCTTTTATAATACCTTCTTCTAAGTTTTATATATTTTTTTATTAAAATTTCTAAATTTTTTGAGTTTTTTATTTTTATATTTTATTTTATTAATTCTTCTTTCAGGATTACATCCTCATTACACAGGAATTTCCATATCTTCATAACATAGTTTAGTTAGTTTTCCTGATTTTTTCATTAATTATTTTTGCTGACATATATATGCAAGTCTTTCAAATAAAATTTTTATTCTTGAACCTAAAGTCCTAGGTATTCCAGTATTATCTATAACATATTTTTCAAATTATATTTTAAAATATATTCTCCATGAACTTGGTAACTTATTATAATATATGTCTTGGTATACTTCTTGATTTTCATTACTATAAAATTGAACATAATAGTAATTCTAAATTCACAAGTATATTCTTTAATTTTACACATATTACATATTGTTAAATTTATTAATTTTATTCTAGCATTGTCTTTTTCTCTTATTGATTCCTCTTCGGTATTTCTTATTCAATTTTCTCCTAAAAACTCGTCTGAAATATATTCCACTAATATTTTTATACATTGTCTATCTGATTTGATTATTTCTATTTGTACATTTCTTTTTATTAATATTTTTGTATCATTGCTTATTCTTTCCCACTAATTTCTAACATCTTCTTCAAAGGATGCTATTAAAAAATCTATTCTTCTTTCAGTACTCTTTCATGTGTCATCTTTATTATATAAAAAAAATAATATCATCGAGTCTGCCCAAGTTAATAAAGCCTTTTTAGTATCTATTTTACAATTTAAATCTAGTTTTGTTCCTCCATGATTAATTGGTTTATCATAATTATCATTTAATTCAAGCCTATCTTTATATTTATTTCTTTTAGGTGGTTGTCTATCTCTTACTTTATCATAGAATTGTTTATATGATTTATTATATATAGGTGCATAGCTTTCATCTGTATCATGTAATTTTTGTTTAGAGGTTCCTGCTGGATTAAGTCCTCTTCCAGTGTTCATTAAAACTTGATATTCACTTATATCAGTTAAGTTCAATTTATCAAAATTTTCTATTAACAAATCTAAATCTTCATTCATCTTCTTTTTCTTCTACTTTTAATTTTCCTAATGATTTTTCTCTAGTTTCTTCTTTTTCTAATATCTTTGGTAATATATTCTTTCTAAATTCATCATCCATGCTTCCTGTTTCTATCGCTATATTTTTTTTCTATATGTTTCTGTCCTATCTGAGTCATTTCTTTTTCTATAAGTTTTTTTTATCTATTTTCTTATCTTTATTCTTATTATTTTCTTTTAATTTTCTAATCTCAATTTTTAATATATTTATATCGTTTCTTATTTTTTTTACTTCATTTCTTAAATCTTGTATATTATTTATTAACATTTTTATTAATGATTTTAATTCTTTCATATATTCACTTACTGACATCTTAATTTTTTCTTATTTCTAACTCATAAGTTAATTTGCATCTTTTATCTTCTTTTTTATCTATTATTTTTCTAAATCTTCTCTCAACTGTTTCTGGATCTACTAATTCTTCTTTTACTATAGTAAAATATTTACTTTCAAATCTTAGTATTCTCATTTTTATTTTGCTAATTGTCTATTATTTAGTATTCTCATTTCTTCTGGTATTAACATTATATTTCTTATTTCTTCTTGTATTTTATCCATTTTTAAAAGTAATTTATTTAATTTTTGATGTGTATTATCGCTTGTACTCATACTTTTATTTCTTTATAATATTTATTTAATTTTTGATGTGTATTATCGCTTGTACTCATACTTTTATTTCTTTGTAATATTTATTTAATTTTTGATGTGTATTATCGCTTGTACTCATACTTTTATTTCTTTATAATATAAATTAATTTCTTCATCTAAATATATATCAATAATTTTCTTATAAATATATCTTTCTTTTATTGATTCTATTATTAATTTTTCTAATATCTGTCATTTTATTTCTTTAGGTAATTCTTCAATTATTATTAGTGTCATTATTTTTAATTTATTGCTAATTGGTTTTAGAAATATATAACTACCTCTTTCTTCTTCTAATTTATAATAATTATTTATTTTTCTTATTTTTATTTCCATGATATCTATAAATTATTATTTTAAAGATGTATAATTTAATTATTCTTTTAAATGTGTATTATTTAAATTATAAAGCCTAAGTATCAATATGTATCTAAAATTTTATTTCTCTAAATAATTTATTTGTTATAAATTTTCTCATGATCAATATATTTTTGTAAACATTTATATATATTAATTTAAGAATTATAATTTAAAGGTTTTCTTATGATCTCTATGGCCTTGATACCAATAAAGGGGGCTATTTAAAGCGAACAAAAATCAAATAAAAAAAATAATATTAATCAAATAAATTAAATAAAATTATCAAGTTTCAACCAATGTCTAAATTTTTAAGGACTAAAATAGAAAATTTTTATATTATGGTACCTTGTTATGTAATATTCAAATGGAGAGTATTTTTGGTATGAAATTTGTCCAAAGGCCATTTTGGAAAACTAACCCTTTTAAAAAGGTCATTTCCATGTATTTCCCTGAATTGCGTCACCCATTCCCTTGTCATCCCTAAATATTTGGTGCTTGTTTGTGCCCCATTATTTGTGAGCAATGTATTATGAAATAGTGATTGATATTAAAATGCGTAATTAAAAAGGAAAGAAATTTTTTTGATTTACATGTAATATTATTTTAATGGAGAATGTGTAGTTGAAAATAAATACTATAAAAAAAATAATATGGCAAAATGTGAAAGAATGGAAGACAAACAAATCCTGAATCTCTTTTCAATGTGTATACGTGAATAATTAATCAACTTAGAGGTCTACATATGGAAAATAATTTTCTTTAAAGTTTATTTGATTTCAAAAGCCACTATATGGAAAGTTCAAAATAATTAAAAAAAAAAAATATATGGAAAGTAATATTCTTTGACGGTTGATGCTGTCACGTTGCCTATAAACCACTGACTCAAGGAATTGGAATTCCAATTCCAACACGGTGTAGAGCGCGTTCTGGACCGTCAAGACGCAAAGTTAAATTAATCCTAGCCGTCTATACCCCCTTCTCATAATCTATAAATAGGATTGAAGAGCCATTCATTCATTCCATAGCCTGCATCGGGTGATGGACTCCTTTGTTGGGTTTGTAATTTAAATCGGCAATATTGCTTGAGTTCTTTTCCTCTAGATTCTCGTATTTTTTTAATCCCAAAACTTTGGATTCTTAGTTTATCATTTTTTTCTGTGATTTCCAGGTCTGATGATAGATATATTAACAATTATTCCAATAATTTTTAGAAGGATTGGGTTTTTGGTGCGATTGCCTGGTCCAGGAACAAGTATTCCGGTAATTTCTTGATTATGATGGGTTGGATCTTGGGTTTTCTTTTATGTTTCTTTGGTGGTTTTGGCCCGTTTTCTTCATTTTAGAGGTACTTCTTCCTTCCTTTCTTCGGCGGTATTCTTCTTTTAATATTATGGTGAATTCTAATCTTTTCGTAATTTGAACTTATTTCAATTACCTTATTGAGAGTGGAAAATTTGATGGAGTTCTTCCCGTGTAGATACTTTTTATTTTTATTGAAAATTTTGGATATTTATTTATTACTAAATCCTAACGCGATGATATATCATGATTATTATTCCAAGAATCTTTGGCTGGGGGTTCGAGACCAGTTAGTCCCGACGGATCCAATAAATACATCAATTAATTTCATATGTCAGGGGGCAGAATTCAATTTCCAAAACAAAGGGGCTTTTTTCTTTCCTATTTTTCCATTTTTTTAAGGTCCCATCGAAGAAATTATATGCTGTGATGGAGATTTCCCCCATATTCTCCGATCTTTGCAAAAACTTTTTGTTTCTTGCATAAATCCTAACCTGAAAATATCATCATTACTTGTTAAGATGATAGAGACATATGGACAATTATGCCAAGATTCTTCTGAAGGATTGGGCTTTTGATGTTCTGCTATTTCTTTCTTGCTTTGCCGCAGATGTTGCTCTTCGTGTTTTGTGTCTCTTCAATCTATTGGTGATTTGAACTGATTTCGTGTACTGGGTTGAGAGTTGGAAATTTAAATGGTTTATGGAGTTTATCCCTCTTTAGAATTTTTTATCTTTGAACAAACTTTGGATTTCTCGTTTATTTTCAGAATCCTTATGTGGATATATTCTGATTTCGTATCGAAAATTATTCCAAGAATCTTCTAAAGGTATTGGTTTTTTGTGCCAATGCCTATGAAATGAGGTGATTAACTTTTCTTGAAACGGTTATTGGCATGTTTAATATACTAATTCCTTTATTTGATGGATATAGATTCTGAAATATAAAAATCGTGGACGTTTGTTCAAACAGACACGTGTGGTTAATTGGTTATGGTTCCATCAGTTTCCATTATACAGTATCTTGATCCTGAAGGTATTTTCCAAGACTAAAGGTTTACGATCAGAACAAGTGTTGCACTTCAGTTAGACCTTCTTTCTTGCTTACTTCTATTATGTAAGATTTGTGTTGTGGTACAAGGCAGTTCTGAAGTGAAATCCATTCATTATTTGCTGCGGTTTATAAGTTGTCTTTCAAATGCAGTATTTTGAGGGGATCCGTCTATGAAGGGACAGAGAATTTTCTCCTCTAGTAAAAAGTAATAGCATTTGTTGTCTCTTTTTAGATAATAGTATCCTGTCCTTTTTGTTTATGCCTTGTTCTTTTTTCTATATTTATTTTTTATCTTCCCCATTTATTTATCTCCTCCCACCCAGATTTTTTTTTATATGTTGAGTTGAATTTCAGTGGTAGTCTTAGTTTGTGTCTTAGGGGTGTTATAGGTCAGATAATATGAAGGAAAACATATTAGTTCTTCACTGCAACTACATTTGCAATGGCCATTTGTAACCTTCCCCATTTTTGTTTCTAAACGAAATGAAATGTAGGCTTCTTTTGGTCTTTTCATTTAAAAAAGCCTTTGCTTCTTTGATGATGCTTCACTTGCAGACGGATTTGACCTGAAGAGAATACTGCTGTGATGGGGAAACTAAATTAATAGGTTCAAATTTTTTTTTTTCAATTATTTTTTTGGGTGTGTTTTTGGTTACTAATGTTGGCCTTTATAATAAGTGTCTCTACATTTCTAGACAAGGATTTTGCAATGCCTAACTGGTCAGATTTTGATCACTTTTGCTTATCCTTGATTCTGTTTTATTCTTCATCTCATTTGTTTTAGGAAACTTAAGAGAGCAGAGGTTATTTGAAGTTTCCACCTTTAGGAAGTTCATAGTTATTTGCTCTGGTTTGGTTCAGGCTACAATTCATATATTTCAGTACTTCTTGGCATCTGCGTTTTTACGAGTTGCTTTGTTTCTCAGGAACCTGCAGTCTAAGTGGTCTTCAGGGTTATGGTGAATCAATATCTTTACACTGTTTTCTGGGTTTTGTTTGAAATTATGTTTTTTTACAATTGCTCAAAATGTGATCTTCACCTTTATATTGGGATGGAATCCAGTTTTCTTTGGTGCTGCATCATCTTCCTGTGGAAATCCTTGTGGTCAAAGATAATGTATACAAAGGGAATTAAGGATGTAAAGTTTTCCTTTGTATTCCTTGTTCATTTCTGGTTTAATAGTCTCAGTTTGTGTTTGGGAGAGTTCAAGTGGAGATTAATCATTTTATGGGATGGCATGAAGGGAAACCCATTCGTTGTTTCACTGCTGCGGCTCCATTTGCGTTGGTTATTTGAAACCTGTCGCAGTCTCTGCTCACAAACGAAATGTAGACATTTAGAGGTCTTTTAATGTGTAATGCCTCCGATGCTTGCAGACAGATTGACAGGAAGAACACAGTGGTTGACAGGGAAACAAATAAGGTCTTAAGTTTTTTGTGTTTTGGTTTACAAATTTTTGGTCTTGCTGAACGAGTTTGTTCTCCCTGCCTTTTTAAACAAGTCAAGATGCTGTCCACCAGTTTCCTTCACTTTCATGTAAGTTTTTGCATTATGATTAACCTTTCCCATCCTTGATTCTGGATTTTTTATTTTTCTTATTTCTTGCCATCCCATATTACGGATCAAGATGGAATTCAAAAGCACTCTGGATCGAGAATCACATAGAAATTTAACATATGCATCAATAAATTTATTAAAGGGCTGTCGTGTTATAATTGGTAACTGCCTCTTTCCAATCTACTATTATTTTGAATTTTTAATGTAGGTTTAGATTTTCAACCACTTTTCGCTTTGGTATCAATCACCAGAATTCGGAGTTGATTCTACTACAGGGTGTGTTTCGATCCTGTTTGGTAAATCTTGAACTCCTTGTGGGAATTTTAGGAATCCGATGTTTGGATTCAGGTAACATTTGTGGATACTGTGGAATAGTAAGAGTAATTTTTTCGTGAGTTGGAAAAGTCTGGTTTTGGTTGACGAGTTTAGTCTATTTAGCTACAGTCAGACTTATTTTCCATGTGAATAAATTTTGGAGCTTCATTCATCATGCCGAAATTCGTGTCAAGGTGGAGATTGTTAGAATTTGGGTGCGACCCGAATTCTTTGATGAAAATAATTGAGAGTTTTAATTAAAGTGCACGTTAAGAAGAATTTTAATTGGAATACTTTTGGAATCCTATTCGAAGTCTATTCACAAATTCTAGTTGAAGTTCTATTGGGAGTTGGAATTTGTGTTGGACTTAAATATATTACGTACTGTTAACGGTCGTCTGTTTTTCTCGTTCAATTTTTAGAAGCTTTTGTTTGCTTAGAATTCGTTTGTTGTTTCATTTGTTTGAAGGTTTTTAGTTAAATTGGAACCTTTGTGTTTGCATTTGTCTATTGGGTATTTGAATTGTTTCTATAGATTGATCGAGTTAAATTTGTGAATTTCAGTGTGAAATGAAGGGAACTTATTCAATTGCACCAGAGCAGATAGCACTAATCATCATGTTTTTTATGCAATATATGCTTAAATAAGACCGTCCTTATAGAAATTGCCCTCATTAAAGGTTGCTAGCATGCCTACTGGTTTGTCTAAAGGTATCACAAGTTGTTTTTGAAGGTATGATTGAGGATATGGGGCTAAATAAATTGAAAGAACGGAGCAATTCGAAAAGAACAATCAGGAGGAGGAGGAGGGCGGCAGCTTTTGCGACTCCGATTAATGATAACATAGTTGCTCCACCATCAGTAGTGAACGAGATTATGAAGGTCCAAAAGCAGGAAGAGAGCATGTTGGAGAAAACTAGAAAGGAGAGCACAAGTGGGAAAGTGGCCAATGGATGATTATGGTAGTGGTGGAAAAAGAGTTAACAAGACTAATGCTGAAAAATCAACAACTGCTCCTTTCCTGAAAGGGTAAGACCATTGTCTCATATATTCTTTATACATTTACATGTATAAGATCTTTTGGAGTGCTATAATTTTAGATTATTGTATTGCATATGTATTTAGATAAGATAGAACAAAAAGGGGATGTCTACACTAATTGTTTTTTCTCCTTGCAAAGTGCGGTAGTTAAATATAGTATCACATTAACATCTACCCGTGTTTTCTCAAATTTTGGAAATTTGCCGTATTTCAAGGGCAGATTAATGTATTCATCAGAATAGCAGGCAAAAGGGAAGACGGATATCATCATTTCGTGCCACTTTTTCAGGTAATTAATAAAAAGTTTCTGTTAGATCTTTTCGAAATGCTAATATGAGTTAGCCCTCTTCTTTTTCAGGTAATTAATCTAAGAGATAAAATAAAGTTCTTTTTATCCCCATCAAAATTGAGTGCTCTCTTATCAACCAATGCTCCTGGAGTTCCCCTTGATGACAAAAACCTGGTAAAAGGAAATCAGTTTAGCAGTTGTGTTGCCACTGAAAAGGAACTCCAACAATGGTAAGATGAAATTAGTTCGTACATCACATTTTTTTCTCTCATGATGCGGCCTACTAAATGGGTTGAGGTATGTTTTTTACATTTATGGTGCTCATAGTCAAACCTCATTTTTAAGCTTTCTTATAGTGCATGCTTGGTTAAACTGAATAACTTTTTTGCAAGTGAAAGCTCGATATTATTCGGTTAGGAATTGATCAAGTATCGAGTTTTCCATGTTAATTGGGGTTTCTCTGGCGATGACACTTAGTGGAGCACTAGATGGATTTACATCAAGGTGCAAAATCGAATAGCATTTGTATTCAATGATAAGCTCCCGTTGGATTACTGGAAAAATCAAATAGCAGTTGTTTCAGCATTCTAACCCTTCCAACGTCAATTTTGGATGTTGATATGGATGATATTTTTCAAATTGCTCATTACCTAGATATAAATTATCCTAACCCTCCCCATGAAAATCTAACAAACCCTCTGAATCCCGACTTTTTCGATGAGGTTTTGCAAATTCCTCAAAACTAACCACTAGCGTTATATGTTCCTCCTGAAACCCTTTGATAGATTCACTGGGAAGTAGGCTCAGAAATGAGCCGATAAATAAAATCTGGATTAACCATAGAAATTTCTATCAACATTTTCCAACCACTTTGATAGGTAATACTATTATGCATGATTTATGTTCTAAGTTGTATTTTTCATTTATATATATTTTATTTGTAGGTTTTAGTTTTCAAATAAATCATAGCATTTTCTATTTTATTGCCCCAATAACGAGGTATAGCCTAAATAAAACTAATTGATCCATAAAAGAGGGTGGTAGTTAGGCTCACTCTGGTGGACGGGTGAAACAAATCATAGACGGAGGACTTCAAGTTAGAAGTTGGAGGTTATACCACTATAAACCTCCCCCGATCGATGTCAATGCCAATGGATGCTCAAGAAAGAATGCACCATCTACCCACCACACGAGGTTCTCGACACTTATTTGGAGTATATAGCTTTTATTTATTAGATTTTTTTTCCCTTTTTGTGTGTGTATTAATTTTTGGTTCCATTTGCGGAAGAACAACTTTGCTATGGTGAAGATACATAGGTTGCGATAACTCAGATGTTGCCGTTTGGGAGTGATTGCAAGGGCGGCTTTATGATTGTGTTTTCAAGTACAACAAATTTTTAAGTTAACGGTGTATTTTTTTTTTATAAAATGTCGTGGTCATATTAGAAAACATAACACGGAGAATTGATTGACAATTATCATAGGGGTCACATTTAAACTATTACGAAGTGGTAATATTGCAATTTGTAGTGATCTCTTTTTAGCCCACCAATAACTTCAATCATTGAGATTATACATTTAGTTATTTTGGGCTAATATTGCAATTTTATATGTTTTGATGGTTTCTTGGGTCAAGTTTCAATCTAAAAAATTGATCTGCTTGAAATGACCAACACGTTTTTACTTCAAAGTACACTATAAATGACACGCAACTATATTTTCCTGATATTTCATCGATCTTCGTCCACTTGCGATCCCTTGTTAAGCTTGCATATAAATACATGATTATTTATGGTTCAACTTTGACCCAAGATCCCATCAAAACATATTAAATTGCAATGTTAGCCCAAAATAACCAAATGTATAATCTCGGTGACTAAAGTGAATGGCGAACTAAAGAGAGATTACCACAAATTGCAATATTACCATTTCGTAATAGTTTAAGTGTGACCCCTACGATAATATCAATTCTCCGTGTTATGTTCGCCAATGTGACCATGACATTTTGACAAAAACACACTGTTAACCTAAAAATTCATTGTACTTGAAAACATAATCCTAAAGACGCCCCCTACAATAACTCTCGAAGGGTGACATCCAAACTATTGCGGCCTGTGTAGCTTCATCACAATGAAGTTGTTCATCTGAAAAAAGATCAAAAAATCAATAGACACAAAAAGCAAAAAACAAAAAATAATCTAACATATAAAAACTATTTACTTTAAATTAGCGTCGAGAACCTCGTGTGGTGGTAGACAGTGTATTCTTTCATGAGCCATCTATTGGCATTGGCATCAACAGGGAAAGGTTTATAGTGGTATGATGACCTATTTTCAACCCGAAGTCCTCTATCTATGATTTGTTTCACCAGTCCACCAGAGTGAAACCAGCTACCACCTCTTCGATGGCTCAGTTAGTTCTATTTAGGCTATACCTCGCTATTGGGGTAATAAAATAGAAAGTGCTATGATCTGTTTGAAAACTAATACCAGCAAATAAAATATTAATATATATAAAAGAAAAATAAAACTTATATATTCCAAAAAACATTGGTGAGCTTAAAATTTTAACAAACTGACCAAATATTGAAAATTTACCTAAATCACGCATAGAAAAGTATTACCTGCCAAAGTGGTTGGAGAATGTTGATAGAAATTTCTACGGTTGATCCAGATTTCATTCATTGGCTCATTTCTGAGCGTCCTTGCCCGTAAATCTACCAAAAGAATTTTAGGACGAACGTATAGTGCTAGTGGTTGATTTTGAGGAATTTGCAAAATCCCATCAAAAAAGTCGAAATCTAGAGGGTTTGCTAGGTTTTCATGGGGAGAGTTTGGATCATCTATTTCTAAATAATTAACAATTTGAAAAATATCATTCATATCAACATGTTCAAAACTGTCGTTATGAGGGTTAGAATGCTGAAACAACCACAGAGTTGATGGCTGTAAAGGAAGGTAAAATGTATTTGAAATTAGTAAGTACAGGTTGTTAGATACTAATGCCCAATCAAGATCATTCTCCTTTTTTGTTGAATGAGTTCAGAGTTTTTGTAGGAGTTTGGAGTTTAGATTGCTGACCATCTCAACTTATTAGCAAGTTTAAATCTCAAATTCCAGTGGAGGTTTCATCTTGCTAAGCAAATTTCCAACCCCTTGGTAGCAACATTAATATCATTTCTGGAGCGAATGAGAGCTTGTCTCACTGAGTTTCTGTCGAAAACCATTGAAACCAGTGTGGCAATGGAGTCCTCAGGTGAATTGAATGTGGATGATGATCGAGCGGGATCAATTCCCTAGAGCCAAAGGAGGAAGAATTTTTGAAGCAACCAAAAAGAGCAAGTTAAGGCCATAGAAATAAAGAAATTATTGTTCTAGTAGCTAAAACTTTTTTTTTTCATTACTAATAGCTAAAATTTAACACTACCCTCAACATACGCATGGTTAAGAATAGAAACAGCAAGGTGCACTAATAGATAGGAGTGGACAGTATAATCAACAATTGTTCAACTTAGTTTGCTATTATTATACTGCCTATTACCATGCAATTCTCATTAAAGAACACGTTATAAAACTATATTTGTAACTATGTATATCCATAAATGAATTTGTTGCACAATATTTCCTGATCTGGTTCTAATAACATTGGGCAATACATACACGAGGGAAACTGCAAGAAAGTACCAACAGCAGGACACACACTATTGCATCCCTCTCCGATACATTCCAAGCCAACCCCTCAAAAAAAAACCTAGTCTCCTTATTCCGTGAGCTAGGTCTATGCTCTCTACTTCTCTCGTCGCCAAGAAAGGGAAAAAACCAGAGTATGTGGTGAATTTTAAACAAAAGTTTACTCTCTCTCGCCCACTGTCTCCCTAGTGTTGAATAGGCAAGAAGAAGAAAAATGAGGGGTGATTTTGACCAAGTTGAAGTCCATTTGACTAGTTTAGAAAGATAAGAATGGCTTTCCCAGTAAAGATGTTTTAAGACATTTTCCACTAAAAAAAGGACTTCTAAACAAAAAAATATAAAATAATAATAAATCTAATTTTCACCATGCACATTGTAAAGTCATTTTCAATAATTCTCCATAATAATACTTGCCTCCACTTGTAGACCTGCATATGTTGGAGAATTTTCCACAACATTCCTACCCTGTCCCGTTGGTGGTGCACTCCCCACGGAAGGCCAAGAAAGTCATGAGACAAATTCTGAAAATAGAAAGATGCAAAAGTCATGGATAGCTTCAAGAAATATCACAGAATTGGAAAAACCAACCTTGGGTAAATTTCATCTTGGTTGATTTTTGGTTTAAAACTTATTATTTTGAGGTGGTGTTGATGTTCATCTTCATATCACAGAATTGGAAAAACCAACCTTAGGTAACTTTCATCTTGGTTGATTTCTGGTTTAAAAACTTATTATTTTGAGGTGGCGTTGATGTTCATCTTCATATGGCTAGATTTGAAGAGGCTATTGCAGATACTTTAGATTAATCATCTAGTATTTGTTGTTGATAGCGGTAACCATTCCATTGCAGAACCTCTTTCTAACTACGAGAAGCCATTTGATTTATTTGCCAAAGAGAGGCACCTCTCACAAATTGAGGGTTTTAATTAGAATGTTAAGCTTTTACTTGAATTCCAGTAGCCCCTTCCAAGTGCAAATGTTTCTCTTTTTCTTGATGTTCGGATTATCTGCTCTATAATATTTGCTTTGGGAGCAATTCTCCTTAGTTAGAATCTTAAGAAGCGTTTCTTCATGACTATTTTTCCACCGGAGGCAATTTTAAGAAGCACACTTTTCAAGATTTGTTAAAAGTCAATTACATTTTACAATTGTTACTTCCTCTGATGAATATTTTGAATGACTCTCAGTAACTCGATATTAATAATTTTGCTGGTTTGTTCACATGCTTACATGTTAGGTTGCGTTGCTTGCCTTACAATTCCAAGTATTGCTTTCACCAAGGTGCTTTATGTTTTAGGGTAAAGTTGGATTCTTTTTCAGCTTACTGAGAACTGATGAACTTTCTAACTTGCCATTTGATATATTACGGAGATGAACTTAGGTTAGATAATAGCCACTCAGTAACGTTCGTGGCGGCTGGACATATAATTTCACAACTTGGGACTGCATCAGATGCACACTAAATGTTGGAGGCTTGAATCTTGTTCTCACTTTTAGTGTATATTGTTGCATTGATGCTATTGAATTCAATTTTCTATCTACCTTTTTTGGTCTACTCGTGTGTCTGGCTTTGCTTGTGGGGAACAAGAGTAATCACCAGTCCAAAGAAGGGGACAAAGTCATGGTCCTTTATATTTTTGGACACCAGCACTATCTCCTAAGCTTTGTTTGCTGGAGAAGAATGATGCCACGTATAACCTTGTGACTATCGACCGTCAGAAATATATGATACATGCACCATTGGTCTGTCACCCAATTACTGGATTGGAAAGTATCCGCTCAGTGATGTTCGGCTGCTGGACTGTAATAATTCACAGCTTGGGACTGCATCAGACGCACACTAAATGTAGGAGGTTTGAATCTTGTTGGGACTTTTCGTGTATGCTGTTGCATTGATGCCGGTAATTCAATTGTCCTTCTACCTTTTTTGGTCTATCCTTGGTATAATATTGGTCAATGTGTCTGGCTTTGCTTCTCAGGTACACGAGTCATCAATTAGTCAAAAGAAGGGGATAAAGGCAAAGGCATGGTCCTTTATATTTTTGGACAAAGCTTTGTTTACTGGAGAGGAAAGATGCTGCGTTTTACCTTGTAACTATTTACTGTCAAAAATATATGATTACTTGCATAATTACCTCATAATTCTATCATACTGACACATAAACCTTGTTGATGTTCAACTTGACTTTTTGGTCTACTTGGCATTGTTCTCATATCTTCTTTTTTTTCTATATTTCTTCCAACCTTCAGAAGTTCATATGTTTTTGTTCTGGTTTGGGGCAGACCACTGTTCCTGATGTCTTGGTACTACTTGACATCAGCCTTTTTTAAGAGTTGCTCTGTTCCTTGGGAACCTGCTGTCTAAGTGGTCTTCAAGGTGGTGGTGAAGCAATATCTTTACATTGTTTTCTGGGTGAAACTGATTTTTTCCCAGTTGCATGGAATGTGATCTTCATTCTTATACGAATCCATTTTCTTAGTGCTGGTTCATCTGCCGATAGAAATCCTCGTGGTCAAAGATATACGTCTTCTCTCCACTTTCCAAGGTAAGCTAGAAATAGATTGAAATTATGTCAACTGTTAATTCACATAAAAAATGTCAACACTTGCCTTTGTAACTCTAAGATTTGTTTTAAGGTGCGATAACCTTTGATTGTTCAGTTGGGAGCCAGCAGGATCAAAGTTGGCTGCATGTTCTTTGTATCTATGCTGACTGCTCTTATTTGCAATTCCTCTTCATTTCTCCTTTCTTCAAGATATAGAATATAGTTCACTTGGTATAAATGATATGATTCTGAAACATGGTAATGGAGATTGCTTTATCCTCTGATGATATTTGTAAGTCGATATTCCATCCTGGCCATTTCTGTATATGGTTCAATTCAGTTCTCCCCGTGTCAACAGTTCTGTTTGGTTGATTCCTTCTTTAAATACATTATATATATTCTGAGGGTTACAGAGGATGTTCCTGTTGCTAGATTTGAAGAACCTGTAGCAGATATCTATATGATTAATCAGCTTCATTTGCTGTTGACAGCAAAAACAGTTTCATTGCAGAATCTCTCTTTCCAAAGACAGCAAAACTTATTTGATTCATTTGCCAATGATCTTTCTTGACACAATTAAGGGTGTAATTAGTGTGTTTCGTGCAGTCTTTTATTTAGTTGGCTCTCATTTCAGCAGTTGATTTCCATTTGAGGACAAGTTTCAGAGTTTATGGATGTTCAGATCCTCTGCTTTGTAGTATTTGCTTTGGGAGCAACCCCACCCACGTCGAATTCCTAATAAGAAGTTTTGTCATGACAAATTTACATTGGACACAGTGGGAGGCTTGCAAAGCATTTATTTTTTGGACAACAAATGCATACGAGTGAAATCTTTAATATCAGGTAGTGACCTCATTTCCTTAGCAATCTTCTCAAACCTAGTTATGACTATGAAGTGGCTTAAACTACCATTGGGGTTTTGTTTCTCTATCTAGATTATGAAATACCACAGCTCTTATCACTAGATGGATTTCAAGAAAGTCAACAAAGGTGGAGAATTCAGTGAAAAAAGGCTGTCTTTAGGAATATATGTTACAAGGTCCGAAAGGTTTGTGTCGGGAACCCACCCAATTCATAGAAATAGAAGGATGGCAGCCATTAACTCCTCATTCCTTGACACGAAGACCGAGGTAGGGGGAAAAAATGAAAACTGGTGGTCAAATAGAGTGAAATTGGGTATTTTCCCAGTAATTAATTCCGTAACTGCATTCTCAACATAGAAGAAAATAATTCTTGGCTTGCTTATGAAGAAATTGGCATTAACAAGACAACTTGTTGTCCCAAAAAAACAAGCAAAAGCTACCAAGATGCAGGACCGAACTATGTATTTGATGTTATGAGATAACAATGACTTTTGTTTCCACTTTATATCTTCTTAGAGACAAAATGCTTTGTTAATCCATGCATAAGAATATATCTGCACAATAATTTATTTGGACATACAGTAGCCGTAGCAGGAAATTTTGTCCACAAAATCCAGTGCAACTGCCCCCACTTGGCCTCAAGGGCAGCTCTGCCTCAGGTTGAGAAACAGGCTCTGGAGATGTGTAAGAAAAGTGATATCTGTTACTTCCACACTTGAAGATGCTTCATAACTTTCCAGTAACTTCAGTTTGGTGGCTGTCCAAACATGCTTACATGTGTACGTTAAATATTGCTTGTGGAAAAGCTTTACAATTTAGAGTACTGCTGTCACCAAGGTGTTTATGTTTGCAGCTAATGTGGACTCTTTTGCAGCCTACTGATAACTGATAAATTTTCTGTTAGCTATGAATTATTCATGCCAACATTGTGAGATATGGTGGCACCTGGAGTCCCAATCTAAGCTGTTTTGATTCATATCTAGTGGCTGCATCAGATGATACTGACTGTAGGAGGCTTGAATCTTATCGGTGCTAGTGGTATTTATTGCATTAACCCTACTGAAATAATATTTTCTTGTGTTGTATCTGAGTACACACAGCATGGTTAGTTATATTAATTGCTCAGCTTATACTAACTATAACCAGCACCATCCAAGCATGGGATCAGGGACACAAGTGGTACATGACTGACCTCATCAACTTTATCTTGAGCAAAGGTTTAATTACTCACCATTAGAAAAAGGGACAAAGTTAGTGTCCTGGGTGTTGACCTTGGGTACCAGCATCAAGTCCTAAGCTTTCTTTACTGAAGAAGAAAGAGGCATTTGACCCTGGGACCATGTAAGCTGTTTGCTACATAATAAGCAATTGTGAGGAAACATGCTCATTATTGCTCTGACATACGAGCTCCAAGCATCTCTGAGAACTGTCCAAACCAACAAAAGGAAACTAAAGTGCCTCTGTAAAGCACTATCTGAATCACATTCAAATCAATAATTGTATTACATTGATGACGACTGGCAAATACGAGGTTACTAAAGGTGTTTGGTACGCAGTTTTGTTTGCATCAAAGTCTGTTAAATTTAGTTCATAATCTGTCTAACTTAAGCAGTGAACTCAATGCTAAAGTGCCTCATGCCTCACTCCAACGGCTGCATTTTTCTGCTCTTTTCTCGTGAAATTTGATATTCGTTGGTAGAAGTTTGAAATATCAGGTATGATGGGATATCTTGCAGTGAGATTAAAGTTTAGATATCTATTGCATGGATTGAAGATTGCACTTCAGATAATAATACTTTAGTAGTTCCTTGCCCTTTTGCATTTTGATCAAAATTATGCTGAAGTTTTATAGTGAGGATGAAATGCTGAAAGATAAGCAATTTATTTATGACATGTTAAAGCCATTGGTTACTGATATATATGATATTATGATAAAACTGGATCAAGACGTGGTCAATAGCGTCTGGGTGGTGGTATGGTTACAGTTAACGTTTCATTCTACAGAGCGTCGTTCTTTGAGGTGAGTGGTTATCGATCTTCCTTTTCTTTAGATTCCATATCTAACTCCTTTTCTTCTGTTTTTAGTTTTGCAGAATGTATTATTTTTTCCCCATTACTATTTTGTGTTCATCGGAAATGGTACCGTCTAGTTATGATTATTTAATAGACCTATAACTGTGGTTTAATTGTTTTCAATTTGCAATTTGGGTTCTTAACTTGTTGGTAAATTTGTCTAATTGTGTTTTGCGAGAAGCCTAAGATTGGATTGTAGTTGAGGGAGGACTGTGCTGGTCGTCTGAGGTGACCTCATACATGACGATAATAGAAATGTCTCTTGGCTGGAGGTTGATGAAACTCTTATTCTTGGGTATGTTACTTGATTCAATTGAGATTCAAATGTGGTCTTTTATGGAAAATAAGTTGTCCCAGTTCTTTTATGTTATATTTAGTTCCTCTACCATCGTGATATGTTTTAGTTTAACACAGTTTCCAAAGAAATTTATTTTGTAAGGCACTTGATAGGAAATGCCTTAGGTGTTGAAGTGGATTTCTTATCTTTATCATCAGGTCGAAAGTGTGGAATATGTATGTACTTTCATGATAATGTTGGGTGCAATATCATGAATACAAATAGCTATCTGTATCTTGATGGTACATGTAGGAAATTGAAGCTTGGAAGTATTCTACCTGGTGATTAACAAGATTGTTATGTAATGTGAGTGAAGTAGTTGCAGCTATGCTACAAACGTAGTTTTTGAAATGTCTTTGTTTGGTACTTAATTATGTGAATTTAATTAGTCTTCCTGATTATCATAAATGATTTTATTTCCCTCTTGCATTTTTGGTTCATAGTCAAATGCTGCCTAGATCCCAAAGAAACATAAGGAGTTGGTAGAATTATAAAGGAATGCTTGGAACTACTATCATTTTACCAATATTTTCCCTCCATTTCACAATTCTCTCAGTTTTAGAATCTCTCTTTTCATAATAATTTGAATATTTGCTTAGCATAATTTTTTGCAAGTGTTTATAAACAGATGAAAATGAGTAATAGATAGTACTTATAGGTCTTACGAAATATGCACTATTATACCCATGTAGTATGTTTGTAGAACTCCACTTAGAGTTCCCACGCAGGTTATGTAGGGTTGATTGCCAACTAGTTTTAGTAGTTGAGATATCAACAAAGAAAGAAAATGTAGAGGGGAAAGATTTAACATAGTTTATGGATAGTGGCTGTAATTCAATGGTTTGGTGTTAGGATGCATGTTGCATTGTTGCTTCATTCTGTGTCGGTTTTGGTCTAGGTAGTAGACTCTTTTAACTCCGCCTATGTTGCATGTTCGCTTGATACAGCCGGTCCCAAGCGCGATAAAAGAGGAGGGATGAGCTGACATATGGTGCAGTTGCCATATGGATAAAGATCTCGTGTGGAGTATTTTTAATGTTCTCACGTCTCGATTTAGTCATTTCGAGTATGTGATTGATTCTGCAATTAATAGTTTTCTTATACTAATCGCCTTTTTTGATTGCACATATTTTCTCAATGATCGGATTGGTTATATGGTTATATCGTTTGGATTCATGGAAAGATTGATCATTTATTCAAAAGTTGTATGATAACTTGGATTCATACTTTTTGTAGTTTATTAATTTTTGCATATTTTGACATGGTAAGAAGAATTTTTACATTTAAACAATTATTATTTGAGAAATATATGTAGGTCAAGAGCTTTTAAACCTACATAATTCTATTCTTTTCGAGTTTGAGATACTTTGTACTTCAAATAGTTTAGAGAGTGACTGTGTAGGCATGCAAAACAAAAGAGCCATCGCTTTTTTCGATGATTTGCTGAGTCCTTACTTTATCATCCAAAC
This sequence comes from Olea europaea var. sylvestris, assembly GCF_002742605.1. Taxonomy (NCBI): domain Eukaryota; kingdom Viridiplantae; phylum Streptophyta; class Magnoliopsida; order Lamiales; family Oleaceae; genus Olea; species Olea europaea. The sequence goes on along the minus strand of NC_036241.1, from coordinate 12,981,252 downwards.
ACGTAAATTATTTTTAAATTTCTATCAACTCTTCATCTTCATTAGTGTTGCAATCATGTCTTCAATCTTTCATTAATAGAACACACGTCTCAACCTTTTAACATTGTATGAGCGGTATCCTTTATCGAAAATGTTTTTGACCGTTAAACTTCTAGATGATATGCACATGATGTTTGACCAAAAGGGTAAAACTATCGATGGAAATATTAAATTTATTTCTAGATCCAAACAACTGTTCAAATTAAATTAAGGCTAAATATATTTGCACGGCATTTTAATTGCACGAGAGGTCCATACATTTACTCGCCATTATGTTTATGTCTCTTAACTCTTTCATTGATTAGCACATCTTGTCAGTGACGATGGTTCAGAAATTTTGTTAAGAGGGGTGCAAAGACTTATTTGCCCCTCATATTTATGAATAAACAAAAAGAAAAATACAAACAAAATCGCTACTCGTTTTAAGTATGCTAATAGAAAATTTTGGACAAAACCATCGTAAGCGATAAGATTTACTAATTAATGAAATGTTGAGGATAAAAACATGATGAAATAATTATGAACATGAATTTGACAATAAATAAAGTTTAGAAAAAATTAAGCCCATGTTTGTCATCCATTATTTGGAAAATTAAAGAGTTTTGAATAATATTTTTTTGGAAAATGTGTGATTAAAAATAAAGAATCTATCGATCTATGTGTAGAATATTTCAACAATTGTACAAGTAGATTAATTCAATATTTTATTGTGTGAATGTATGTTGAAGAATGATACTGTAACAAACAATTTAAAATTTTAAAGAAAACAAACAGTCACAAAATGTTTCTTTTTTGTGATGATTTTGCTTTTTCAGTAAGACATCACGCATACGGTGTAAAAATTTGAAGACACAAATGCCACGAAAATTAAGGACATGATTGTCACATTTATTAAATGTTAGAAATCCCGGAGAATATACCCATTATATTATTTAATAGCAAATTTTCTTTTTCTTTTTATTTTAGCGGTAAGTAGGGGAGTAAATTTATTTTTATTTTTTAGTTCTTGCACTTTTTATCTAATAGTAATTTAAACTAAAAAACATAGTAATTTATCAAAAGGTGGGGAATTCTAAAATTTGCAATTTTTCATTTGATGTATAATTCAAAAAATAACTATCATATCTATGTATCAAATATCAAATTGTCAAATGTATGCCACATAAGACGACTACTGACAGTCTTCACTACGAATAGCATTACTCTTATTTATATTACTTAAAAGATTTGAGATGGCAGAAGGCATGCAATTTGTCCATTTGAATGGGAAGATTTTCACATCTAAAGAAATATACGGATTAATCACGTTAATGGTAAAAGAACTTTACTCTCGGCATAGAACCATACATGAACTTAGCCTAGTAACCAATTCGAACATGAACTCTAGAGGTTTGTATAATATTCATACATGAATTAACTACTGTCAATCAAAATAAAGAAACAATCTACATAACAAATAGAGTGACTACGTAGCAATAACGTGACACATAATTACCAAGTTAATTAGGCGAACAATACAAGAAATTTACCTCCTGTCTCAAAGTTGAATTTATGTGTGGTTTTTTGATACATCGTCCATGGGATAAAGCTTATGCATCATTCACGTGACCAATTGTCAAGTGTATGTCATGTCATTGTCACAGAAATTCCATTTACTTCGTGGATTTTTTCTTTAGTTTTGACCAATGAAAAGTTAATTCATGTATGGAAGTAATACAAATGTATGAGATCATGTATAATTTTGATAAGAGATTGAATTCATGCATGATTTTCATACAGGAAGTAAAGTTCAAGTACCGTAATTAACTAGAAATATACTCGGTCTTTTATCAAAGGTAGGGATGAACATGGTTTGGTTTGGACGATTTGAAACAAATTTTAAAACCAAACCATTTAAAATGGTTTGGAATTTTTTCAAACCAAACTAAATAACTTCAATTTCTTTCTAAACCAAACAAATCCGAACAATTTTTTTCCGATTTGGTTCGATTTAAAACCACAATTTAACAATAAAAAAAATAATATATATCAAATAAGTTAAACCATAAATATTAGTCTAAAATTTCACGTTTAAACATACATTGTATTATTAAAAACATTACAAATCAAAGTTTAATAATTATAATAATTATAATGCAACAACATAATATAAATATTTTATAATCTTACTCTTAATGTCGTCCATCTGCAATTTTAATATATGATTCATTCTCTTCATAAATATAAAAAATATAGTACATGAATTCATTTATTATAGTTAAATGATATAAAATAACTAATAAAAGAAAATGAATAAAAAATATTCAAATACCTAGCTACTGTGACATTTTGTGATCATCCAATATATTTACTCCATCTAAATATTAGAGAATTACTTTAAGCCAATAATTATTAGAGCAAAACAACATAACTACCAATAAAAAACATGGAGAAAATTATCAAAAAATAAAAGAATTTGGATAATTGGACTTGAATTAGGCAACATTTGAGAAAATTATTAGTAGAAAGAGATGAAATGTGCAAGTTTAAATTAAAATCTATATTTAATTGTGTGCTCAATTATAATAGACGATCGATGAATATGGTTTAGCAGTAGGGGGGGGGGGGTGTTGCCTAACTTGGAGAGGTTGCAAATTTATGGATTGCGTTGTACGATAAAAATATTGTATGAGCTAAAGCATATTAGATCTCATAAATTAAGAAAAATGTTGGTGGAAAGTTTGAATGATGCGTTCATTTTGTTTGACTTTGAGCATACAAAAGATGATGTAGAAATTAGTATACTTTGTCAACTAACATCATTGGTGGTTAGATTTCTACCCAAATTAGTGCACATTACAAGGATCTTTTCTAAAGGAATTTATATCTTTAAGAACATGACACATATTGAAGTTTCAAATTGTGACAATTTAAGGTCCTTACTCTCATCTTCAATGGCCAACTCACTTGTGGCTAAAAGAACTTTGGGTGTCTTCAAATGTGAGGCGATTGACGAGATTATTGGAAGAGAAGAAGATGACACTTCAAAGATTGAAATTGTGGAAGAAGAATTTTTTCATGATTCGTGATGATTGAATTTAACACGACTAAACTTGAAATAGTGCACTTTACTGCTAGTAATATCATTCCAAGAAAGATAATATTTGAAAGAAATTTTAGAAAGGTTCACATGAAAGAATTGCAATTAATACACCCACCCAAGTTGAGTTACAGCTAGCAATATGGTAGGTTAAAGAAACTGGTTCGTGAGTGTAAATAATAAAACTTAGTTAATTTAACAATTTGTTTCAATTATTCGTTTCAGAAAAGTTTCATTAGTTAGAAATTTCAACAGATAGTTTTAGACACCATCTTGATATATGTGGTAAATTCCTATGGAAAATATCAACGAGCTCCATGCCACAAGTAAAATAATCCACTATCAAAGAATCAAAAATACAATAATTTCGATTTTGAAATTTCGCAAAATTAACAAAAACAATCAAAGCAAATAAAGAACAACTCCTTCATTTTCTTTCTTCTTTTGACTTGTTGGGAAAGTGGAATAAAACTTTCCGATCTTGAGTTTTCACTATTGTATTCGACCGCAACCATTACTTGAATTAAAATTCATCAGTTTTAACTCACACCAATTAATCTGATCTTTGATAGGATTATATCATTCATGCTCATGTGTGCTCTCTTCAATTACGGTTGAAAAACATGATTTTTACTTTGAGATATTTCAATGGATCATCAGTCGAATAAAACTCACTGAAGATGGTCAGAAGACAGGTTCACCAGGCAAAGGTAGATTTCTCAAAGCATTAACCCGTCCCCTAATGATTTTCTTTACCTATGTAAAGACTCATCCATGGCACGAACGTTCCTTACCTAAATTATGACAGTTGCACGGTAAGAATTCTTAGATTTTGTTTGATATGGTAAATAATTAACTTAAAGGAAAGTTTTGATTTGTTAAAATAATCTTCATTCTTTTAATTATTTGACCAATCAAACCATTCCAAGATGGTAAATATATATATTGCTATATATGCTATTGTATGGAAGGTAGAGATTGCATCTTGTTTAGGATATGGAAACCCTAAATTTCACAGTCAAGAAATTTGTTTAACCTATAGCACCCAGTCAGTTAGTCATGACTGATTGATTTACCTATTTGGACTTCACCAATGGAACACATTTTTGAAACATGTTTTGAGATTTAAAAATCATCCTAATTTAAGTGAGCTAATAAATAAGTAATGAGTAAAAATATAGAATATACTTTACTTACAATCTCTTCCTTTGGCTTAGCTTAATTTCAAAAACATCGTTTGAATTTTTAATCACTTTTGTGAGTGAGTGTAGAGTTTTGCAAAATAAGAATATGAACTATTTTCCCACAGTTAGTTCTCACATATAACACATAGCTCCCTCTAATTCAATTGTCCTAAAACTCATGTTTTTGTTATCACGATTTCACCATTCCTCAATAAATCTACTACTTTCCTTTTTCATTTTTTTGTTGAAATTAAAAGCATACAATATAAAGCTAAGGAGCAAATAGTTAGATAGAGAGTTAGAGTTAGAGTTAGAGTTAGAATGATAGAACCAGCCGATTAATGAACTTCTTAGCACGCAGAAGGTTGATTTAGACTGGCTGTCTAGAGTTGGAGTCTCACTGTCTCAGTATCTTTCTTGATTTCCTTTGTTGGGTCAGACACCACTATCCCTTCAGTAGAAGCAGAAGCAGGAGCAGCAACGACAACAATTGCTTTAATCTAATGTGATATGAGGTCAAGAACTCGTGCTTCAATGCTGTAGGAGTGGAATTGGTTGAATCTTAATCTCTCCCTTTTGTACACCTGCCATCTATAATCTGTACAAATAGCTTGAAACTACACAAATTTTAGATCAAATGTAATGAGCAATTTCTCAATTTTTAGTATCAAATAAGATTGAATTGACTTCTTATATTCGACCTAGATTATGATTCTAAACATTTTCGCTCATTTGTCCATTTTTTTTTTCAGTGGAAAGTTTAATGCCAAGTTCAAACTGTTGATTAGAAAGTTTACGAAAAGCCCACACATTCAATCACACAGAAATATGAAAATTTACTGAAAATAGAATTAATCACAATATTTGGACAAATTTTACAATCAGATCAATTTCACAATTGGCTAAAAATTCTCAAGATAAGCATGAAATTTTTACTTGGATGTTTGCTCACAATTAATTTCTTAGATTGAAACGTGAGTACAAGACACTCTAGACATAATTAATTATGAACCATGTCCCAACCAGATTTAATACTACCAATGACTACATCTAAAGTGTGTTTCAAACTAACTATCATCTGATATTATCTTTTTAAATAAAAATATGTGTGTACCATACTGAAGCATCTACATGATTTTTGATTTATTTTGCATGCTCATATGATGATTTTTTCTATATTTTTTTTGATACACAGTCTTTTCAATTTATAGAATTGACTTTCACACAACTATAGGAGTAACTTTTCTCTCATGAGTTACGTCCACTATCGAGGATGTCTTTACACGTCTACGGCTGTAGCACTCTCCTTCAATGAACTTGTTTGTTTACACGTCATATTGCAGTGTAGAGAGACATAGATTCTAACCATAGGTCTACACTTAAGCACATGTCACCTTCAAATGCCTATCTAGTCAATAAATTGTCACAATAGTATTGTCACAGTGTCCAAGTAGTGTACTTATCTGACAATTATTTACCATAAATTAAAGTGAGCACACCACACTGATTGAAGATTCCAATTTTATCTCAATAACTAAAAACCAATCATTTCATATCTTATGGCATTTGCAAGAAAAGCCCCAATTTTCCTTTCTATCTTTAAATTTTTATTTTTTTATTTTTTTTATATAAATGCAAAACATATGCAAACAAAATGAACATACAAAATCAAACAAAAAAATTATGTACGTCGAATTGGCTTTTAATGTATCATGTATATGCCAACGACTTTTCTCAAAATTTCAAATATGATAGCATTTGAATTCTTAGTAAGTAAATCAGTCAGTCATCCTTCAATGTGAATGTGTTACAAGACAATTATATTCCTTTCAACTAAGTCAATTATGAAATGTTGTCGAATATCAACGTGCTTAGTCCTAGAATGTTTAATAGAATTCTTAGAGATATTTGTAGCACTAATATTATTTCAAAATATGGTAAGAGAGTCTTAATTAATATCGTAGTCACTAAACATCTGCTTCATCCCCGAAAGTAACCATTTCTCTTGCATGACTTTTGAAATTAGTTGACATAGAATGATCACCAGTCATATGTCTGGGTTATCCACTATAAAAGTAACAGGAGCTAAGTGTAGGAATTGGTTCAAATAATTAACCAAAAATTAGAAAATGAAAAGGTGTGTAAAAGTGGAAAATGAAAAGGTGTGACTATGTGTCAACTTCGACCAAATATTCAGACTTGATCCGATGGTCAAATTACAAAAGTAAATAGACTAACTTATTCTACTCATCGAGTAGATCGTCGTGGTATATTTGAAATCTCGAAACCAATTCCGGATGAATGAGAAATTGCGGACCAAAGTTGGAAGAAATGAGATATTGCAACTTTTCGAAAGGATGCAAGTTTTGGCCAAGTGTTGCAACTTTTTGAAAGGATGCATGCTTTGGCCCACACTACTTCATTTGCATCCTTTCTACATCTATAAATAGAACCCTATGGCCATGATTTTGGGCACACCAATTGCATTGAGCATTCATTCTTCTCTTGCAATTCTCTCCTTTCTAATTTCATAGCATTTTCATGCGTTTCCTTAGTAGAGAGAGAATTCTGTTCGAGTTCGTTGGTCGAAGCCATTTGGAATGCTCCTATGGCTTGACGTGGTCGTTGTATCTTGGGAGATGGTTGCCGAAAAATCGTTAGCACCGATGCGAGGCAAATTCATCTTAAGGAAAGAGTTATACTCGCTTCGGCCAATTGCATTACTTACATTTAATTTTTTCTGATTTCATTTCTACTTGATTTTAGAAAATGATTAATTTTATTTATATGGTTTATGCAAGGTTCGATATGAAGAATCACATGTTTTAATTCAAGAATGGAAATGATTAGGTTCGATAATTATTAGTTAGTTTCTCAAACTCCATTTCGGTAGGTTTCGATTTCGTAAATGTGTAAGTTAGGTTTTGTGAATAGAATATGCACATTTGAATCGGTGTATTTCCCAACACTACGTATAATACAATTATAAGCCACATTAAAAACATAACACCTAAGATCACTTTTACGTATCCAAACTTGCCTTATTCTAAACTGGGAATTTTGTTTTAAGGTGTTAGTTAGCAAGTTAACTCATTTAGTGTGATTCAATTTAACAAGTGGTATGAATTTTGCCAATACTAATTACAAATATTACATTTGATCGTGTCCTGTGATCTAAACAGATTTTTCGGGATAGTCAAAACCTGCTGTCAAGCGTCTGTCAGTGGTACTATCCCGCTATTGGTAGGTCTATCTAGCACTTTAACAGCATTTTCAAACGGCTGACTTTGTAATTTTTAGATTCCTGCAATTTTTCATATCCCACTGCTGCTTTAACGAACATCAGTTGACTGTTTTCTTTCTCCTTTTCTTTTCCTTTACACCCAGGCCAACTTTTTCAATAGAAGTTGTTCCACAGCTAAGGACTTCAATAAGGTGGGTAGATCGAATTGTCAACTATTGGACTATTTTCTTGGCATGTCGCTTGTTGCGTGTTGTCACACCTGGCCAACTTACCTGGACGATGGCCCACTCATGGCGATCCACGTGGCATTCTTGCCGAGGTGGCACACAATGCCGAGGTGGGCTACATCCGAATTGCTTCGAGCCGAAGTCCATCTGCCGAGGCTCCTTTTTGTCCGAGGCCTACGAACCGAACCCAGGCTGCTGGAACCTGTTGAGAGCAGCTGAGGCCATAAAGTGGAAGTATCATAACAATGGCCGAAGCCCCGAAGCTGATGCGTGAGCCTCTGAACCACAAAGAAACATCCTCCATGGTCACTTCTCCCAAGAGATCGCCTGCACAGATCTTATTCGAATGATTGATGGAACGTTTGTTATAAGCATAAAGATTAAGTCTTGTCACTAGCATGGAGGCCCTGCACAAGCAATAAATGCGTTGTAAGCTAGCAAGTCAAGCCCCATACCTAGGAAAAGATGTTTGAACTAAAGAGATGAGGCCACGTGCCACTTCATCCAAGGGCTCCCATTTCATATGTACTACTATAAATACTTCCTTATGTAATATCAAAAGGCTAATGCAAGAATCAATACAAAGAACTACATTTACTCAACTCTCTTTCAGTTCACTTGCAATACACAAATCAAGTTTATACACATTTACATATACATTTATGAATACCGGTTGGTAATTATTGTACAATCGGATTACGAACAACCCGCCGGATTTCGAACGTCACCGTCCCGCGTCGTTAGGCTACTCCCATGCTCTTTGAACCGCTCGTTTTAGACCGTCCACGTGTCTTAGCGTGTTGGACATTCGCCCAAGCAAGCGCGGGGTGGGACCGACATCTGTTAGCGCACTTTTTGGGGTCAACATCGCTTCTTTTTTTTAGGTTGCTACCACAGCTTTTTCTTCTTCTATGTATTCCATTATTGCCAGAAGGATAACATTTTTTTGTTCCACTTCTAGATATCTTTTCAATGTTTTACATTCTGAACACACATGGCTGATTCCAGCTGAATTTGTTTTCATTAGGTTCTGGCCTGCAGACAACAGGTGTGACGTATTAACGTGAGATTAAAGGTCAACAGTTAGAGAGGTAACCTGGTTCTCATCAATTTGATCCTCCTTTTCTAAGTTTGACTCAATGTCTCCACCTTCGCTCTAGATTATGTACATACTTTTCTTGCCGTGGGACTTTTTAATGTGTTTGTGCACTCAGCCACTATGTGCTTGAGAACTTCACATTCATGACATTGAACACGATTTTGGCTATTTTTCACAAATGAGGTAGGATGTTGCCTAGAGTTACTAAAGAACTTTTAGGGTGGTTTAGTGTTTGAGCATTTTCCTTTCTGATTATTTTTCAAGAATTTCATAAATTGTTTAGTAAGCATATTAATCTGGTCATCATTCTCACTTTCATCATCTTCTTCCTCTATCTCAAACTTATTGGCTTTAAAGGCTATTCCCAATCATTTTTCTTTCTTCTTTCTGTGAAGATTTAGGTCATAAGTGATCAAGGATCCTACCAATTCTTCCACTTTCATGCTTTCCATGTCCTTGCTATCCTTGATAGCGGTTACCTTGGAGTGGAACCTATCAGGCAGTTATCTAAGAATCTTTTTCACTATTTTACTTTCTGAGTATTTCTTTTCCAATGTATAGGCCGAGTTGGTCATGTCACTTAGTTTGGCATATAAATCTTTGAAGTGTTCATTATCTCTCATTGATAGTTGCTTAAATTAATGTGTCAGCATTTGGAGTTTAGAAGACTTCACAATTGAAGTTCCTTTATTAACAACTTACAATATGTCTCATGCCTCTTTAGCCACACTACATGTAGAAATCAAACGAAATTGATTAGCATTTATAGATGAGAAGATAGCATTTAGGGCTTTAGAATTTTGACTAGCATTATTAAAATCAGTAGTCACCCACTCATTGGCTTATTTCTCTCTTTCTAGATCGTTTTCGATTAAGTTGGGAATTTTTTAGCCATACATGATTGAGTGCCTTGCTTTCTCATCTAAAGATTGGATATAGACTTGCATTGTAATTTTTCAATACAAATAATTAGTCATTTCTAAGACAGGAGGTTTAAACGATGCTCTGTCCATTACTAGATTTTATGTAGATCTCAATTTTTAAAAGTCAACCCGTTCTGATACCAATTTTAAATACTAAATCTAGTTAATTTAACAATTTGTCTCAATTATTAGTTTCAGGAAGGTTTCGTCAATTAGTTAGAACTTCGTACAGGCAATTTTAAACAACATTCTGACTGGCATAGCTTAATAGACCAGTCTTCTACGAGATGTAATCAACAACGAAAATAAATAAGATTGAACACCAGGTATAACATGGTAAATCCCTAAGGGAAACATCCATAGGTCCCATGTCACGAATAAAATAATCTACTATCAAATAATAAAAAAATACAATAATTTCGATTCTATAACTTCGCAAAAATAACAAAAATAATTGTTGGGAAAATGGAATCAAACCCTCCAGTCATGACTTTATCGCCACTTCATTATTGCATTCGATCGCAACCACTACTTGAATTAAGATTCACCAATCTTAACTCTTGTCAAATAGTCCGATCTTTGAGTAGAATTATATCATTCACGCTCGGGTATGTTCTCTTCAATTACGATTGAAGAACGTGATTTTTGCTTTGAGTAGGAACATAAATGTACCTTCTCTGTATTCATTTAAGAAGTCTTTGCATATTACTGTCTAAAAGTTTCTTCCACCTTACTACTCTTGGCAAAAATGGGATTTCTTCTTAGAATATGCCGAAGAAGGGCAATTGGCATTGATGCCACATAATCCACAATAATTGAGTCAGCTTTACATTCATCTCTAGAGGGGCATTCTTGGTGTAACTTTCTTGGAGACGTATTCTTATAAAGAAGGAGCTTCTTGGTAAGCTAGAATGAGTATCTCTCTTGGCCGCCTCCAAGAATTCCCATTTATTCAAGTAGCCAGGGGCCTAAAGGCACCCCTGTCCTAGCATAAATTGAATAATAGAAATGCCCTCATATGCTTTCTAATTGAAGAAGAAGCACCATACCAACTTTTTTATGTAAATTGGACGTTTTTACATCTTCCTATTTAGTAATATAATAAATAGCTATCATAATCGACATTCAACTATTTCAAAAGAAGTTTTTATATCTTCGACGTTTGAAAAATAATAGTCGCTTTCTTGTTGCATGTTTTTCCTTGTAAAGAAAATGATTGTCTTTGCCTAAGTTCGACATCCAACTGCTTTGATGAGAATTATCAAGAGAATACTTTGCATATAGAATATTGCTATCTGTAGTCAACAAATACAATAGTTGCTCTACATGTCATATTGTCATCTTATGTGGCACCTTGGTATTTGAGACATTAAATTTTCTGAAATTTTGTTGCCCGAAATATAAGCTAATGTCTCAATAACAAACTGTCACATAAAATAACCACTACATTCATTGATTATAAATAGCATTACATTCACATAAATATCAAAAAATGGCCAGTCAAACCTATTTGTCGATATAATATGTTTTGCAAGTCAAGGTCAGCCCTAGGTGAGTAATTATGATGATGATGAATTTTTTTTTTTTACCTATTGATCCTTGAGGAAACATGATGCAATACGTGGCAGCCCCAGGTAACATGATCAGATAGCTGGCAGAATTGGCAGAATTGAGACACGTATTTGCAGATGTGGCAAGATCATGGATATCAGATGCACCACTTTCACTTTCAATTTCAGTTATAATAAATTGGCAACATTTCCCCTATTTTGGCCAATCTTCCCTTGTTTTAGCAAATCCACTCCTAAGACTTTGTATCGTGGGAGTTAGCTAGTTATTAGTTGCTTAATTTTCTCCATTCCGTTATTGTAAATTGGCTTTTTAAAGCCACCGTTCATTGTTAATAAAGGCAGATATTGATTTTTGAAAACCCAAATCATTGTCTTGGAGAGATTCCAATTAGGAAGAGAGTTCCTTAATTCTGTGAGCAATTGTTTTCTGTCCATACTTGTGCCTCAATTCAAGATATACATTATTTTGGTATCAGAACAAGTTCCATTCTGAATCACTTCCCTATGCCTGAGACCAGAACCGAGAGGTCCTACAATTCAATGGAACAAGCATCCCATAACCCTGTTCCTTCTGAACCACCCACCAATCCAAACACACAACCCACTCAATCTCCAGCCAATTTTCAGCAGCAGCTTGATCAATTGTCTCAGACCTTGAGTGCTGTCATGCACCGACTGGGCTCCATTGAAGGCCGTAGCAGTAGTGATGGCGTGAGAGGGACACGAGGTGGATTTCGGGGTCATCCAAGGAAGGAAGAGGTGGGAGACAGTAATGATGAATGGGAAGTGCCAATGGGCAGGGTTCCAAGGTAGACCCACAAAGTTGCACCTGGATAGCCGCACAGGCCTATTCCACACCGAGATCCCATGGATGAGTTAACTAAGAGAATGAAGGTAGAGGTGTCTGATTTCATGGGGAGACTAAATCCAGATGCCTTCCATGATTGGATCATTGCATTGGAAGACTATTTTGCTTGGTTTTCTGTACCTGAAGATCGCAAAGTACGGTTCGCGAAACTCAAACTCAAAGGTCCAGCTCGAGCATGGTGGAGTAGCATTGAAGAGCAACTTCAACGAACCAATCAGCAGAGATGAAAGAAAGGTTAGAAGCCAAATATCTTCCTGTTAATTATGAACAATTAATCTACGAGGATTTGCTGCAATGGAACTAGGAAAAAAAAGTCACGATGGATCAGTATACGGAATGATTCCATGAACTATCAGTGAGAAGTAAGGTTGTTGAAACGGAGACCCAAACACTGGCCTGATATTTGACTGGCCTCAAAGCTGAGTTTTGGAAGGATATGCTAACCGCTCGAGTCTATAGCGTTGAAGAGGCATACCAATTGGCGTTGCAGCTCGAGAGGCAATCGACTGTAGGCAATACTCATCAGTTCCAATACACAGCTGCAGGGACTCCCCACACTACAAATATACCTGCCCAGAAGCATTCATATGACCAAACAAAATCTGGAGATGGGAGAGGAAAGGCAAAGATAGCTGGAGATGGCCCGCAATGTTACAAATGCAAAGGTTTTGGGCATTTTGTAGTTGTTTGCCCTACAAAGGATCGGCAAGTTGCCTACATCTGTGAGAAGGACTTGGTATTTGACGACGATGTGAGAATAGGAGAGAGCCATGAAATAGAACCCAAACTAGAGGAAACTGAACCTGAGGAGGAGAGATTGACCGCTATTGAACTTCCCCTTTGTGTCGTTCAGCGGGTATTAACTGGTAGCAAACCAGATCAGGGGAACAATGAATGGAAGAGAACAACCATATCCCACACCAGATTGGAGCACGATGGTCGCGCGCTTAATGTTTTCATTGATAATGGGAGTGGCATGAATGTTGTCTCTAAAGATTTAGTAGACAAGTTGGGATTGCAACAGGAATTACATCCCATCCCATATCAGGTTGGATGGATTAATGACGTCAGTTCAGTATTAGTAAAGAACCGTTCCCTCATCAAGTTCTCCTTGGGAAAGCACTATTCTGACGAGGTTTGGTGTGATGTCCTGCCAATGACGGTTTGTCACCTACTCTTGGGACGGCCATGGCTCTATAATCGAAAGGTGAGCTATGATGGTTTTCATAACACCTATTCCTTTATTTTCCAAAATAGAAGAATTATACTTGAGCCCTTACCCATCGTGGAGTTTGAGTCACCTAAAGAGTCCAGCACATTACTAACTTTTAGAGAGTTCACCAAGGCTGCAAAGACTGAACCTCTTATTTTCTTAGTTCTGGGACGGGCCACCAAAGAAACTGACGGCAAAATCCCACATGAATTGGGCCAACTCCTCGAAGAATTTTCTGATTTAATGCCAGAAGAGTTACCCCATCAGCTCCCACCTATGAGGGACATTCAGCATGCCATAGACTTGGTTCCAGGTTCAACACTACCCAACCTCCCTCACTACCGCATGAATCCAACAGAACATGCAGAATTACAGAGACAAGTGCAAGAACTTCTCGATCAGGGTTTTATCAGGGAAAGCCTCAGTCCCTGTGCGGTACCAGCCCTACTTACACCCAAAAGAGATGGAAGTTGGAGAATGTGTATTGACAGTAGGGCGGTTAATAAAATCACTGTCAAATACCGCTTTCCCATTCCTCGCCTCGATGATATGTTGGATCAGCTAAGGGGAGCTGCACTATTCACAAAGCTCGATTTGCAAAGCGGTTAGCATCAAATTCATATAAGGCCTAGGGACGAATGGAAAACCGCGTTCAAGACTAAAGAAGGACTTTATGAGTGGCTTGTGACGCCCTTCGGGCTAACCAATGCCCCTAGCAACTTCATGCATGTTATGACCCAGGCACTGAAGTCATTCTTAGGAAAATTCGTCGTAGTCTACTTCGACGATATCTTAATTTTCAGCCATTCCAAATTAGACCATCTCAATCACATTCAGCAAGTCATGGAGACCCTACGTCGAGAACAACTTTTGGTCAACAGAAGTAAGTGTTCTTTCATGAAACCTAGTGCTAATTTTCTGGGTTTTATTGTATCCCACAGGGGGGTAGAAGCAGATCCATCCAAAGTGAAGTCCATTCTTGATTGGCCAGTACCTTGTTCTTTTTTTTACGTTCGCAGTTTCCACGGTTTGGCTACCTCCTATCGAAGGTTCATATAGGATTTAGCACAATTATAGCACCCATTACCGAGTGCTTGAAGGAAAAAAAATTTAACTGGACCCCTGCGACAGCCCGTGCATTTAAAAAAATCAAAGAACGCATGGCCACTGCACCAGTTTGCAGCTTCTAGACTTCACGAAAATTTTCGAAGTTGCCTGTGACGCTTCACACATTGGCATTGGAGGAGTTTTAAGACAAGAGGGACATCCTATTGCTATTTTTAGTGAAAAGCTTAATGAATGCAGGCAACGCTATTCAGCTTATGACATGGAATTCTATGCCCTTATCCAGACTTTGAAGCATTGGCGGCCTTACCTCCTTCATCGTGAGTTCGTTCTCTTTACTAATCATGACTCTCTGAAACATATCAACTCACAAAGCCAGTTGAATGCAAGGCAGGCTAGGTGGTTTGACTAACTACAACAGTTCACATTCACCATCAAGCATAAGGCAGGAATGGAAAATAGAGTAGCTGATGCCCTCAGCCGAAGGCCCAACCTCCTGACTATTTTTTCGGTTAACATTTCTGGTTTTGCAGCCCTAAAGGAGCTCTACCCAATGGACCCAGACTTCAGAACTATCTGGTTAGAGCTGCAACAAAACCCACCTCCTTCTATGTCCACATAAGCAATTAAGGATGGGTTTTTGACCAAAGATTCCCGCATCTGTGTTCCAGTAGGATCAATGAGAGCATTCATCATCAACGAACTCCATAGTGGCGGCTTAGCTGGGCATTTTGGCTTTGATAAAACACTTGCTTTAACTTCAGATCAGTTTTACTGGCCACGACTAAGAAGTGATGTCCACAAAATTGTTGCTCAATGCCGCACATGTCAGGTAAATAAAGGGACGAAGCAGAACACGGGACTATATACACCTTTGCCAATTCCCCATCGCCCTTGGGTGGACCTGAGTATGGATTTTGTTTTGGGTCTCCCTAGAACCCAGAGACATCATGACTCAATAATGGTTGTCATGGACCGCTTCTCCAAAATGGCTCACTTCTTGCCTTGCCAGAAAACCTATGATGCCTCCCATGTAGCAGCATTATTCCTCAAAGAGATCATTCGGTTGCATGGCATACCTATCTCCATTGTGTCTGACCGTGATGTCAAGTTTATTAGCTACTTTTGGAAGACCTTGTGGGCGAAATTGGGCACTAAACTATCCTTCTCTAGCGCGTTTCACCCACAAACTAATGGGCAAACAGAGGTTGTCAACTGTAGCCTCGGCAACCTCCTCTGCTGTCTTGTTCAAGACCATTCCACCAGCTGGGATCTCATTCTACCTCAGGCAGAATTTGCCTACAACAATTCTGTTAATAGGATTACTGGAAGCACACGTTTTCAGCTTGTTTATGGGGATAACCCAAAGACGCCACTGGACATCAGCCCCTTGCCTCTACCACAGCGTATCAGTGAAGCAGGCCTTGATTTCTCTCGCTACATGACAACCTTGCATGAAGAAGTGCGGCAAAAAATTGCTTTGCGGACCGATTTATATGCTCAACATGCTAATTTACGACGCAAAGAGAAACATTTTGCAGTAGGTAACCAAGTCTTCATTCGCCTACGCCCTGAGCGATTCTCCCCTGGTAGCTACAGCAAATTACATGCACGATGGGCAGGTCCATACAAGATCTTGAAGCGTCTTGGTTCTAATGCATATGTCGTTGAACTCCCTTCTGATTTCAACATCAGCCGCGTCTTCAATATTGAAGATCTCACTGCCTTCCCTACGGATACTGAGCCCATCGAGCAGCCAATTGAAGTCCCAATCCATCTTCCCCCTATTTCCACTCCTATGGAAAAAATATCTGCCATTCTCGACCACCAGTTTGTTTCCACTCGTCGAGGAGGTTATCACAAATTCCTTGTCCAGTGGGCCAATAAGCCACCTTCAGAGGCTGTGTGGCTCCAAGCAGATGAAATCTTGCGCCTTCAGCCAGAAATTTTGCACTCCTATCTTCAGCAAAACTTTCCGGAGTCAAGTTCTGGAGAGGGAGGCAATTGATGCAATACGTGGCAGCCCCAGGTAACATGATCAGATAGCTGGCAAAATTGGTAGAATTGAGACACGTATTTGCAGATGTGGCAAGATCATGGATATCAGATGCAACACTTTCACTTTCAATTTCAGTTATAATAAATTGGCCCCATTTCTCCTGTTTTGGCCAATCTTCCCTTGTTTTAGCAAATCCGCTCCTAAGACTTAGTATCGTGGGAGTTAGCTAGTTATTAGTTGCTTAATTTTCTCCATTCCATTATTGTAAATTGACTTTTTAAAGCCACCGTTCGTTGTTAATAAAGGCAGATATTAATTTTTGAAAACCCAAATCATTGTCTTGGAGAGATTCCAATTAGGAAGAGAGTTCCTTAATTCTGTGAGTAATTGTTTTCTGTCCATTTTTGTGCCACAGTTCAAGATATACATTAAAACATGTATTAGTAAATATGAGGCCCTTAAACATATTTTTTTCCCTCATTCCCTAGTCTCATGTAATTTCTATACCAGGCGTTCAGCATGTAATAAATAAGCTTGAGTAAAATGTAAAAAAATTCTTACCTATAGTCTATTGATCTTTGAGGAAACATGCTCAGAGGACACAATAACAACTGACATATTTCTAAAAGATGAAAATTCCTAGGAAAAGCCCACATATTTACTATGATATTTAGGAGCCATGCTTAGTGCTAGACAAAAAAGTAAAATACTACGGAAAATTTTTTAATATCTTTTTATTGTTTGATTAGTACAATAACTTGAGCTCACGAAAAATGCTAAGATAGGTTGAGCTACAATGTTCTTTCAATGAATAATGCTATTTGTCGGAAGAATTTGGCCAGATGTAGTGATAGAAGATGTCGTGGCAGAAGGTGATTGGGTGGGATAACAGTCGTGTTTTAATCAATTCAATCATGAAATGTCATATGGTATTATGGGTTCCTATAGCATGAATGTCAATGAATACGAATGTGACTAAAAAAATCAAAGATTTGACAAAGATTCTCGTTGACCTCAATGAAAGGAAAGAAAATGTGACCAAACTCTTTTGAGTTTCACTTCAATCCAACAAAAAGTATAGCCTAGATTGGGAAAACTAGCATGGGCATATTTTCTAGGAAAGGAATTCAACATATTTTGATAAATGAATGCCGAGTAGAAGTAAGGCAAAATTAATCTTCTATGTGGTATCAATTAAAATTCAGATTTTATTTTAAATTAAAGTCAACAATTAATTTTAATCATATATTTCATGGATTTCACAACTTTTTAACCACATATTTTATCAATTTTTAACAAAATTTACTAAAAAATTGATTTTAATCCCTACCAAACAGAAGATAAAGAAACCAAGTACCTTCCTTTCTTGAGCAAATCATAGACATCATTCCATGCAGTAATCCGTAATAACAAGATTTCCTTCCACTTCCCGCTAGAAGTAGATTATAAGGTTTATTTTTTGGGCCCTTCAAATATTTGAGGCCGTAGGCCATTGTCTAGGTGGTTTTAGTTTAGGGTCGGTCTGCTTTTAAGTGCTTATAAATTGATTAAGCCCCGTTTGATTCTCATTCTTTGACCACAAAAATGAAAAATATGATCGTTATCCATCATATTAAGTCATCATATTTGACTATCTATCTCTTGTGTGAGTCCCGTAATGACTATATTTTTTATTCTCATTTTTACAAAAATTGGTACCAAACGGGGCATAAGTATCAATTTTAATCACATATTATAAGGGTGTTTGATATCCATTTTTATGGAAAAATAAATTTTAGAATAATTGATTGATGGAAAATGTGCAGATGAAAAATAAGGAAAAAATTTATTTACGTATAATATTATTTTAATGAAGAATGTTTAGTTAAAAAGAAGAGAGAAAAATGAAAATCAAACGGAGTCTATATATGATCCACTATTATAATAATTTACCCAAAAAAAAAAGGTCATTATTAAATCCTTCAATTTTATTAATCTTTCAATCCAATTATTAATTCTCAAAAACCCAAATTTCCCCGACATTTTCAGTCTTAAATTTTCCTGCCCCACGTATAAATTAAACCCCCACGTTGACTTGAAGTTGCGTCAATGGGATCCCGCGTTTAAGGGAAAATCTTCCATGGGGCCTATCATGGCTCGGCATTTGGCACCGTCCCAGAAAATTTTTTCTCCGCGTTATATAATGGAAAAAGAAATGATAATGGGTGCTGATTAATCAACGCCAGCCAAACACAACGAAAATCAGAGGAAAGAGACAGACAGACAGAGAAAAATGAGTTTTCGTGTGTGAGGAAGGAAAGGGAAAGAGAGTGTGTCTCCAAAATTTATTTTCCTGTCGAGAAAATCCCATAAATTCATCTGAACCACCCTTTTGATCATTCTTCATAATCTGCTAACTAAAATCCAGATCCTCAGATTTTACATTTGCAAATGGAAACCCACATAAAATGTAAAAGAAAATGCTACCTTTGTTGACCTCAAATTTTGGACGGATTCCTTGATCAACAGAACGAGCCGTACAATCAGGTAGGGTCGTACTGCTCGAGTTGAAGCCTTACAATTCATGGCTCCTAGCACGATTAGAAATGTTATTGGAGCAGTGAAGGATCAAACCAGCATAGGCTTAGCCAAAGTCGGTAGGAGCTCCTTGTTGTCAGACCTCCAGGTAGCCATTGTTAAGGCCACTAGGCATGACGAATACCCACCGAACGAGAAGCATATCAGAGAAATTCTGACCTTAACGTGCTACTCGCGTCCATATGTAGGCGCATGCGTTAGCACCATTTCAAGGCGCATGAGCAAAACAAAGAACTGGGTTGTGGCACTGAAGACATTGGTGTTGATCCAGAGGCTACTTACAGAAGGAGATCCAGCCTTTGCAGAGGAGATTTTCTTTGCGACGAGGCGTGGGACTCGTCTTCTCAACATGTCTGGTTTTCGAGGAAGTTCTCGGTCGAACTCTTGGGATTATTCTGCGTTTATCCGAGCATATGCATTGTACCTGGACGAACATCTTGAATTCAAGATGCAAGGCAAGCGGGGGACGCACACTGCATTTGCCTACGAAGACGAGGAAAACGAGGTTGGCTGGAAAGCCGAGGGTGTGGGTGCAACACCAGTGTGCGAAATGAAGAATGAACGGATATTCTCAAGGATTCAGCATCTGATGCAACTTCTTGAGAGATTTTTAGCATGCAGACCAGCAGGTTTGTATTTCTATGTTTCACATAAACTTAAATCAAAATCAACAATTAATTTAACAACATATTTCGTGAAAACCACAATTTTTCGACCACATGTTTCATCAACTTTTATCAAAAAAATAATGCTACTTGAATAGGGCTTTTGACAGGGTTTTTGACAAACGCTATGTGGCTCTTTTCTTTATTCAAAATCCCCAATGAATTTTTAATACCTATCCCTGCTTTTAAATCGTGTTATTGACTCTATTTGTGTAGCAACATTATCAAAATCCACTGAAAATATAATTTTAACCCACTATACGGGACATATAATGTTTTAAAAAGTTTCCTATATTGTATCGAATTGGAGGTATCGAAAGTTGTCCCTACTCTCACAATGTAAGTGGGCCTCGCGTAAATGTAAAAATTTTCAAATGTGGTCCCCTCCCCCTTATCCTGAGTAGTATGTAAAATATTAGATAAAAAAATTATGTACACTTGACATTGTCCTAACATCACTTTCTTAACTTTGAAACAGGGGTTGCAAAATTTAACAAGGTTGTAACTGTTTCTCTGTACCCTATAGTAAAAGAGAGCTTTCAGCTATATTATGATATATCAGAAATCATCGGTATTTTGATCGATCGGTTCATGAAGCTTGATATCCCTGATTCAGTAACAGTTTACGAGATATTCTGTCGAGTTTCAAAGGACTATGATCAGCTTGACGCTTTCTATGTCTTGTGCAAGAGTGTTGGAGTAGCACATTCTACAGAATATCCAGACATTGGGAAAATACCACCAAAGAAACTAGACGTCATGGATGAATTCATCAAAGAGAAATCAATAATGGCACAAAAAAGGAGGAATCAGATCATGGTACCAAGACCTGAACCAACTGTAGAAACCAAAGAGTCAAAACCCAAAGAGGACATGAATAGAATTGAAGCCTTGCCAGCACCAGAAGAATTTCTTGAAGAAACAGATGAAGAAAAGAAAGACGAAGAGGTGACGAGTAAGGAGAATAATAAAACCCAAGAAGTAGGAGATTTGTTGAACTTAGGTGAAGATGCTCCATCTACAGAAGAACCTGGGGACAAACTGGCTTTAGCCTTATTTGATAGCTATCCAGCACCAACCATTACGTGTACAGAAACTCCATGGGAAGCCTTCAAAGAATCAGACGATTGGGAAGCAGAATTGGTTCAGTCGGCCAGCAAGTTGTCGAACCAAAAGGCATCACTTCCCTGGGGCTTCGACTCATTGATGCTTGATGGTATGGATCAACAAGGGGCCATAGCTCAGGCAGCAGCTTCTTCAGGTCTTAAAGCCACTGGAGATGCAAGTAGCATTGCAATAGGTTCGACTGGAAGGCCGGCCATGCTGGCATTGCCAGCTCCACCACCAACTGGTGGAGCCACCAACTTGTCAACAAATTCTGACCCTTTTGCAGCCTCACGAGCAATAGCACCACCATTGTATGTTCAGATGTTCGAGATGGAAAAGAAACAGAAACTTTTAGTAGAAGAGCAATTAATGTGGCAACAGTACGCAAGAGATGGACTGCAAGGACAAGTAGGATTAGTTAACCCACATCAAAATCCATATCCATACATCAAAGGAGCTTACATGAGAACCTACTGAAGATGTACAGATCTGTGGCAAAATTCTCCAGGGGAAACCTTGAAACAGATCTGTGGACACGATGGGAAGTCAGATCCTTCAAAGATACTCTTTGTAGTAGTAGAATCTATAAACGTACTGATACTAACAGATTATGGTGGTAGAATGACAATAGTGCAATTTTATCCTAAAGGAGAAGAGAAGAAAAAATCGCATTGAAAATGCATGATGCATATTATTTAATAAATTATCAAACAGGAAGCAAATTGACTAAGAAAAATTTCACCCAGCAATCATTTTTTTCATAGAATCTATTATGCTATGGCTTCTGTTAAATTGAGTATGGTATAGAGATTAGTTAGCAAGAAAATAATTGTTATAACCTAAAAAATAGACATAAGAAAATAATTGTTACAACCTAAAAAGTAGACATACTCCAGCAATGTGCATGATGCCAAGCTTTCAAATCTGTAGCAACAGAATTGCTCCATGCTTTTGCAAATCAAAGCTATTTTAAGAAAGCCTTCATTGATGACCGATGCAGAAAATAAGAACCATGAGTGACAGAATTTTTATGATTCACATCCCAATGTATGTATACATGATGGCTACCTCTCTTACAGTGACTGTGAAACGACTAAGAGACTTTAGAGACACCAGTTGCTTTCACTGGATAATGGTGACAATTGACAGTGCCTCTACCGTTATAATTAAAGCAATGATATAACTTTTTGTCTGTAGAATTTGCTGCACGTTCAATTCCTCTATAGTATGATTTTTTCGATGTTTGGCAACTTGCTATCAGATGGTTTCTTCGTGGAGATGCCAAGTCTCATTCCAACAGAAACTAAGGTTTCAAGTGATCTTGCACTGTTTTCCAAGAGATCGTCGTCTATCTTGATTGTATCCTGCCAAATTTCAACAAATTTGGACATAGCTTTAACAGTTATCAAGCAAATCATTATATTTCAGTATAAACATGCTGGCAATCCATTTTAAACGAGACTTTTACTCAATGAACTAACAAAACTTCTTGGGGAATCGACAAAATAAATCAATTGTGAAGGCTTTGGCTCGTCGATGTTCTTTCACATTTGACTAAATTACAAAGAAAATATAACCAACTAGCATGCGAATGGGCAAACTCAGGTTGTGGCAAAAGAAAGACTTCATCATCATTTCTGTAAAATTATCTTCCTGAAATCTAAGAGATTAGATATTTAGGTAGCGTAAGCCTTGTCACCCTCCAAATCACCAAGCGGTGCCTCTGTATCTTCAAGAAATAGTCTGGAAAAGAAATAGATTTTTTGGATCGACAAGTATAAATACTAACCTTTTCAAAAACGCAAATCACAGTACTTCCACCAAATGAGACAAGTATAAATACTAACCTTTTCAAAAACGCAAATCACAGTACTTCCACCAAATGAGAAATAACCAAGCTGCAAATTAAATTGATTAAAGTGAAACGCACTTAAAGTTATAATGTGCAAGTATTAGTTAATTAAAACAGTTAAAATTATTTAATGTAAACCTCATCTCCTTTCTTCCCATAATCACCCTCCTTTCTAGAGAAAGTTATGCTGCCAACCATAGTTGCTCCAATAGCAACACACGCCACCTGCACTCATTTTTTAAAAACACTTCGTTACCTATCATGGATAGTGTATTTTTAATTTCTGTACAGACAGTAACATTTGAACGGTTAACAGAGTTTGATATTTAGAAGCATGAAACACAGGTGAAAACCATTTAATTGTTTTGACTGGGAAACATAGCTTACATATGTTTAAATATGCAATCAACTGCATAAGTTCAGCCCATCAAGTGTGAGAGATGAAAAAAGAGAAAAGGTCTCATAAATGATTATCCTTTCATCATCAGGTTTACGAAATCCAAAACTATGAAAGAAATCAATATCTGATTTCATGTCTAAGAATTCTAAATTTTCCCATGGTAAAATTCATACACTTGGCGTATCATTTAAGTTGAAGGCATGGACTTGGTGAATCACTTAAGAGGATTGTCATGACGTGCTAAAAATATAGGCAAATCATTTAAGTATACATAGTCCATGATTAAAAGAATACCCAGAGTGTATTCCAACTAAAAGTGGAAGCTACGATAGAAAACTAGCACTTGTGACAGAAATTTCAGAGGAAGTTATTATTAACATATTGTGCTTCCTACATAAACAATCCGACTCGTCACCTGATTTCAGGATCCTATCTCAGATTTATTGGGACGAGGGGTCAAAGTAGAGAAAATCAGCCTTCATCATGAGAGTCATGATAGGTGTATTTTATAAACTTATTTGGACCAAAAAATATAGACATTTAATAGTTTTTTTGTTGAACACTTATAGTCTAATTTATTTTATATTTTATTTATTAGGTGAAACTCGATGAATGGAAGTGGAATTGAAAGAAAGAAGTGAAAATTGACAAAAAGGGGGGCAAGATCCAAAGTTTGAGAACTAAAGTGTAAATACTCAGAAATTGTGTCGAACTTCATGGTGAAGATTCGAGAATGTTAGAGGTCAATTGGATGCAATTAGAAGTCAAAATGAATGAAATATGATCAAAATATTTTCACAAATCAATTTTCAACCGCATAAGGATGTTCCAGATTTTCAACAGGAGATTGAGACCTATTTTTGGCCTAGTAAACATTCGAATTGGAAAAGAGCTACTGCTTATAAAATTGTAGCTCTTTGAGTTATCTTTACAATCCAACTTGAGTCGCTTTAATCGGATATCGGGATTGAAAGTTATAATAAAAAAACTAAAGGAAGTGCAGTTTGATTTTCACCCAAAAGGTGGCATCCCGTGACGTCGAGGCGCCACCAAAACAAAGCCGCAGTGCTACTCCTACGTCGTTGAGGCGTCGCCTGGGAACATATAGGGCGTGTCTTGACCCGTTTGAAGTCCATAAAAATCCTACTTTCAATATAAATGAGGGAGCAACTATAAATACAAGTTTTTCACACTTTTGAAGGGAATTTCACACATTGAGAAAAAGAG
Organism: Olea europaea var. sylvestris; assembly: GCF_002742605.1. Lineage (NCBI taxonomy): Eukaryota > Viridiplantae > Streptophyta > Magnoliopsida > Lamiales > Oleaceae > Olea > Olea europaea. The sequence continues at coordinate 12,956,913 of NC_036241.1, read as the reverse complement.
AATACACCTAAAGAATTAGAGAGCAAATTGAAAAGGTGAAAAACAACAATTCAAAGGAGTTGAAATTAAGATTTAGAACGAGAAAAGGAACTTGGTGCAACATTCATTAATTTCTCTACATCTCAATTTAAAACCTGGTGATGTACTGCATAATTGTTATTTGTTTTTCTTCCATTATACTGAATAGCTAAATTAATATTAGGGCAAAATATATAACTTATTGAGACCCTTTATGTCTGTTATTTAAAATTTTTGTTCTTTTATCTTTCATGTATTGATTTTGCTATAAGTTTAATATGCTAAATTACTTGATCATTAATTTGATGATTTCTAAATATTTTATGAATCGAGAGGTGAGTTTAAGATTTAAACCATACAATAAAATCTGATAAATCAGTATAACGTGTAGAGATACCTATACTGAATATTGCAATCATATATGAATTCTTACAACCAATGTTTCGTTTAACTAAGGTTGATTCGCATAGAAATATGGGATTAAATTAGTTAAATAGGCTCAATGAAAAAACTTAAGAGAGGTAAATTGAATACAATAGAAGAATTCAATCGAACTCTACATGCAATTTTGAATCTTGATTTAAGACTTAAAGGTGACCAATATGTGAAATTGTTCCGCCCTAATATCCATGCTACATTGAAATTTAAATGTGCATTCACATATTTTCAAATAATTAGACTAAGAATCACAACATATAATTCTTTCTTTGTTTCATCAAATAGGAGTTAGAAATATTAGATTAAGTAATAATAGTCCTCGTGGGAACGATAATCCGAACTCAAAAGTCTACTTTATTACTTGTTACGATCTGTGCACTTGCGAGATATAAAATCGACAACAAGTGACTAGGAATCCTAGATGCTGAAGGATATTGCTGACAAATATATGATATTTACTCAGGAACTGTCGGAATAATAATCATCTAAAGTCTTGATGACAAAAAAGGCACTTATATCAAAGAGAAATGATTAGAAATGTAGCGGGACAAAGAATCTCAAAGATGGAAATCACTTTTTAGATACAAATTAATTTCTACCACAACTAAGAAATCTCGGGGAAAGTGTTTGAAATGACAAACCTTTCCAAAATCTGCTGTTGAAATGAGAGCGGCAACACGTTTATTCTCAGTGAACACATTACAATACTTGCTATTCACGGCAATAGGGTTCACCTTGAAGTCGTAAAGATAACTGAAATGAGGACAACTCAAAGATAAAACAAAGAAGGTAAGAAGGTATACATCTGAGCATACCGTGTATAAGCATCCAGGAATATCCACAAATTTCTCAATAGTTCCAGAAACAGGAAAATGGAAACGATGGTAATCCTGCCAATATTTACATATATTCACTTCAACAGAATAAGGAACCCTACATATTTTCATGAACAATAAGAAATTGACAAGCAAGAACCTGTGGTGCCAACCGAAATATCACTAAAGTGCCATCAAGAAACGAGCTGGAGCACACTTCTGTACCTAAAAGACCTTGGATAGAAAACTTGCGCCCCTAATGTGACACAGCAGATGGTAAGGATAAGATGATAGGCACCATGAAAATATATATGTAAAGTGGTGAAGACAAGCTTTCCAAATAACGGTTAATGCATTCTCCATTTTGCCAATTTTCTCCAGCAATGGACAAGCAGTGAGGGATGTACTACAAATTGTTTTTAGAGAAGTAAATCATTACACAGAGGACAAAGCATGGGAGACTATAATTAATAGGGCACATGTTTATGTCCTGTCTAGAAATATTTAGTGCATCATCTGTTAGCACCTAAGATGCTCAAAAGTTCTTGTATGACTTCTCTGATAGAGCATATTGCTAAACCATTGCTGCAGCACAAGACTTGTTCAAGAAATCATGCACACAAGCAGAAACACACAACACAAAGAGAGAGTTCTGAGCATTTGCCTGGTGCCATATCCATGGGGCAATTTTAATGTTGAATTGCTAAATAATGAAACTAATAGATTGCAACGCTGCAGACGTAAGAATTCCAAGAAATAAAAAGAGGCCAGGGGAGGACAAGGAGCACATGCAAGAAAAATTTCAGGACCACATTATTTTTAACCAACGCTTCTCACACATTGAGGCAAACACACTTAAAAACTAGAAGAAGTCCTTTAATGTATGTAAAAATGCTTTCCTAACCTTAGCAATGCAATTAAGTTGATAAAGAGAATGATGATGATTGTTACTCCCTTGACTCCTTTCAGGTTTTCAAATGAATGGTATTAAAATATGACAAAACAAAGTAGAAGAATGGGCGAGTACCTAGATCCTAAACTTTAGAAATTTACTGATTGAAATGATTTTAAAATTTGCAAACAAACCTTCCAAAGCATATGCTGAGGAACTCACACAAACAGGAATCTTGTATGTATATCTGCTGTTCGAGTCGTTATTCCCCGTTATCCCATTCCCCAGCCCAATATTATTTCTTTAGAAATTATAGACATCACAAGAAACAAGTAGACGATGATTTCAAGCCAAAGCTATTGCAAGCAATCTAACTTTTTACCCATCCATCAACAAAAATAATAGCTACAAGTTCACAAAAGTGGAAAGTTGTGCTTCTCTTCAAGATCATTTTAACAGAGAAGTTGCTTATACCTTGATCCAAAATCTTAGACTATCTGTAGCAGTTTTAAAAGCCATCAGCCGGCAATCGGCAGCACACACAGCAACATCATCACGCTCCATGCAGGCAATTGTTCTTGCACCAGGTTTTAACTCTCTTATGAAAAATTCATTAAATGTCTGCATACAGAAAATGTACGAGTTCAAAACTACAGAATACAGTTAAAAGTAAAATAAACATAAAGACGAAACTGATATCAACCTCCTCAGTGAGTAAATTTTTGTAATCATAACTAGCATCAAAGTGAGGGGATGCAATCCACATAGACAGAAGGTATCCAAATGGTGTTTGGAGTATGACAATAAAACTCAAATGTGACAAAGGAACAGAGGCTTCTCCCTACAACAGAAGACTCAAATTTGTTTCACCGGTTTATACTGAAGTAACCAGATAGAGTTGTCACACAAGTAACGCTTCCTCTTCTCCTCCCATGAAGAGATCAACACCAAAGGTTATAAACCAAGCCATACAAATTTTACGGGGCCTTTTATTATGCTATAAGATAAATAACCAAAATTTGTTTCTAAGGAAAGATTGGTTTCTTATAGTGTCAAAGTTGAAGCTCCAAACCAAAAAGAGTGAGCTTATTTTATCCGGAATGTTGACATTGCTGGAGAATTTTCACCCTCTAAGGTATACACCCATTACATTTGGTTGCTTTCATTTTCTTTCTTTTCATAGCTTCCAGTTTGGTATCTGAGTTGTATACCAGAACTGCATCATCTTAGGAACTCAATAATAACAAATTAGGTAATCATCCGGAAGAAAGAAAAAATCTCCAACAAGAGGAAAAGCAAGATGAGATAATAGCAGCAGTAAAAACACCTTTCCTACTACTGCTGTTCAGTCCTGTTAGATTAATTTTTTGTTTAATATTCTAGTCTTTTGTTACTTTCTTAAACAGCATTTTTAGTACGAAGAGATGTCATTAACCACAACTAAAAAGGACTCATAAAGCATGAAAATTCTAAAGCACAGAGATCACCAGATACCAAGTTCATATAAATCATATGCTGATTTTTAAATGAAGCTGGAACAGCTATTCAGTTAGTTCAGTAGAGAAAAATGAGCATACTTACTAGGTCACATAATTGGGGAAAAAAATTTAGCTATCTTTGCCTTTTGCTTCATTTTATTCCCAAGTAAACTAAAAGAAAGGTTAAACAATAAGTGGATGGGCACAATACTCTTCTTCTTTCTTCTCCTTTTCCATTTTCTATGAGTACATTCAACTGAATCTTTTTTCCAAGTTTGTACCTGCTTCTTTCTCACATAGAGTACAGCAACTGAATACAATTGATATAGGGGTTGCTTGAGCCCCATTCTTTTCACAATAAGACATTTTGTAATAGTGTTATGATGAAGAACGTGTGGCTAAAAAATAAGGAAAAGTTTTGGATTTGCGTCTAATATTATTTTATTGAAGAATGTATGATTAAAATGAGGTCAAATCACTGTTTAAAAATGTATTTTGATAGAAAAATGGGGCTCAAACAAGGACATAATTATAGAATATATTTTTTCTAGTCTATATGAAAGCTAAACTTGTAATTGGTGGTTTTGAACCCTTAAATGGAATAACTCTTGGGAGTTATTTCCGAGAAGGTAAATTTCTTATGTGTGATCATCAGTGATTGGTCAAGTTACTAGCATCAATAACTACAATACAACATTAAAACAAGATATTCCGTTATTTAAGCAGAAACTAGACAAAGATGTCAGTTGTAATCAGTTTCACGCAATGTGGTTGAAGAAGTGAATATTCGAGCAATACTTCATTACGTCAACCATTCAAGCAATGATGATTTGTCTCAAACTCTTGACCTACCTTAAAATGCTCTAAAGGGTATTTGACTTCAGATAAATTGATTTGATCCTGCAACATGATCAAGGCACCAGATTAGGAGGGGGGAAAAATACTACTTTCCAGGAAATCTACTTACATCGCAAGTATGTAGAAAAGGAATTCTGAGAAACAAATTTAAGCATACAATAAGGCATATAGATCAATATAAAACAATTATCCCAAGATCAGACCGCAAAAGGAAGATAATACTGTACATATAGATTCGTGTACAATCTATATGAACTGAAGTACAGGAGCCCATGTGACTGCAATTCTACTGTGTAAATATTTTTTGTAACACCTCAAGAGAAAAATCAATCGGATTGTCTCTTTAGTGAATCCAATTTGTTGGGTTTAATAGTTAATTCAACTGCACAATTGTCTGGATCAGTTAATTTTACCACATGTTTCCAGATGATCAATCCTTCTATCCATTTTATAAGTTATTATTAATACCTAGAGGCTAAAATAAGAGAATGAAAGTCCTGTGATTGTCTGAAACCATAAGTAAATGCATCAGAACTCCTTAAATCACAATCCTAAAGGAATTATAAAATATCTATCTTAAGTTCAGAGTTAGCTCTAGATGAATACCTTCAGCAAAATTCACATGGAGTAGGACAGATGAAGGTTTTATCATTAGCCTATCCATACACCACTCTTGCTAACTGAAAAAGAGTACTAGAAAAACTTAAACATTTAACTGCTTTAGCAAAATGAATGATTTTGACACAATCTTCATCGCTAACTCTTATCAGAAACTACAGGTTTATCAAGCCAACGATTCCTTGTTTTCTGCAGGATATGGATTGGGCTACACAACGGAAAAATCATGAATAAATTTGCTTTTCTCACGGTATAAGTGCCTAAATACATTAGAAGACAACAGGGCCAGCAAATGAATATATGCATGCACACACCAGCAAACTTCTCTTTACTTGTTTATACATTAAAGATAACTGAAAAAATTGATATTGTAGTTGAGAAATTAATAAGGAAAATAGACAGTTGTCATATCTATATTATACAATAACAGAAGGAAGAATAATTGATATTATACAAATCTAGTTTACCAAAAACAGCAGATTAACTAGAATCACTAAATCTACCATATTCACACTAAATCTACCATAACTGATCCATCAAATCTGTTATATCTCAACATTGTGTTCAAAGTTTTAAGAATGGTTGAAGATAAGACAGGAAAATCTGGTCATCAGAGACTGCCATTTCAATCATAATTTAACTTGCAGAATGTTATGTTTGAATTCCTGATTAATTTGATATTCACCTATAACTTTATGTCCAAGTCTTGTATCATTGCATTAAAAGTACTAATTAAATGGTTTAGCTATTATCTAGGTCTGTTTGAGTTGTGAAATCTTTTTAAACGAATGCCGGAAAGTTTTGCGATATCCAATGTTGATATCACCAGTACTAGACAACTTTCCATGTTAAGCCATAGTCCCTTATCTTATTACTAGTCATATGGGACAAAGAATATAGAGAAACAAATAGAAGTGGTACCAGCACTTAAATGAGGACGAGGTGCCAAAATAAATAACAACAAACTTTGAACAAATAAAAATTGTCTGTTTAATAGCACTCTAACTAATCTCACCACCAAATTGTTCACAGCCTCTCTCGACTACAGTGATGCATGTAAATGGAAAAACCAAAATATAACAAGAAAGCTTGTTTTGTAACCTCACAACTACAGTAAACAGAGAAAGCATGCTACAGTAAACAAAATTAGGCCAGTTACCTTTTCTTGCATCATAGTTGACTTCAATGTACATAAAATAAGCAAAACATACAAGCTATTCGCATAAGCCATGTTGTAGAAGAACTCAAACTCCAAGGGTAAAACAGTTCGATAAACTAAAAACACAACGGATTAATAAGATAATTGTATTTATGCCAAGAGTTCATCATGCCTTAAACATATCAACAAATTTCGGTATGTCTTTAGCAGATTTGACTGAATCCATTTTCCTGCCCTGCTTTTCTGAGATACTATGCAACAGTTCCTTTGCCCCTGCATCCAAATTGGATTGCTCATAATCAAGGATGTGTGTATGTGTGTGTGTGTGTGTGTGTGTGTGTGTGTGTATATATATATATATATACACACTGTATTAACAAAGTAGGCATGTACTTTGCAAGAAAAATAATCAGCATTTCATATCTTTACTGACTGAAGTTCCTATAATTGATGGAAGCATCACATGAAACCCAACCAGAAACTGATAGATGCATGAAAGAGAGCGATGACAACATTCACATATAACTCAATGTTTTCCCTTAGATTGGCCTATGAAACATTGATAGGTTAAAAACCATACTTTTATCCATAAGGCCAAGCCCTAGTTTAGATTGATATATGGCTCTCATTGACAGAATAATCTTGGCATCAATTATTTCCTCCACTAATCTCTTTGTTCTCCGATCAAAAACCTACATGTCAAAAGAGTGTGCAGCATCGAAGTGTTATGAAAGAGCTCAGAAACTTCAAGAATAGAAGTAAAGAAACAATGAGAAAGAATTTCAATAACAGAGGTCATAAACACTACAGAGGATTCCCTCTGTTCAAACACATGCATATCCAGGAATAGAAGACACTGAAGCAAAGAGAGCATACCAAAATATGCGAAGCACCTGATCCAGATCTCAATCCAACTTCATATGATGAAAAATGAGCCCATTCACTTACTTTAAACATCCACCTGTTGAGCTATTTGATCTTAGAATAACATAATGAAAATTACAAAATGAATAATCTAAGAGGGTAGATACATTTTTTTTAACATTGGAAATAAAATTATGTCTGTGCATATAATTATAATTATCTAGATTAGTTTATAAGGAGGAAGCATATTCTTAAAATTCGTGTTTACCAGTTGATAAGAATGGGGCAGAATTATGGGAGTTGTATCCTGTTGCCTTTTCTTGGATCTCATTTCTTTACTCTGACAACTTCTCTCGTCTTCTTCATTTCTCTCCTTTTTTTCCCCAATTAACTTCTTTCTATGTATCTTAATTATCCTAGTTCTATGTAAGGTAAACTAGTTATTATTTCAAGGACAGCACAGGCCTCACCCATTTGAAGCCTGCTTATCAGTCAAGAATCCTCCTGTCATAACCTGGTTTCCAGTTCCTTCATCAAAACAAAGGGTCAAATGTATCATGGTATTCAACCTATCTGGAACTTCAAGAATTTCACCACAGACGGGACAACAATTGATAAGTGGATCCCTGCAACAAAAAAGGACAAAATATGTAAGCATGGTGAAAAATTTTCTTAGTGATGAGATTAATTTATCGTATCAGTAAAACATTTCAAGTCCTGTACACAACTTATTCCCTTAAGGGCGTGGTGGATATCTTGCAGGTCAAAAGTATCTGTAACAGAACCTCAGATATATAGTAAAGGACACTAGCTAACTAAAATTTTGGCTTATATTCATATTTTTCATCAACTGGGTCTACAGATACCTTTCAGCTTCAAGAACTAAAAAGACAAAGGGCTCAGGCTGGGATGAGGAAATGAAGAAGGATCTTGAGGATTAAATGTTCAGTGAAGTTCTCCAGGGCACATGTTCCAATGTGAGACACTTAGTACTTCCAGTGAGAGGTATATGCAAGTACAAATGTATCTGAGCATTTTCAAACTATGTAAAATAAGATACCATGGTTACTTAAAGCAGTACCACCATAATATACGTAGGGAATAGAACTATGTAATTTAGGAATCTTGTAATTTAAGAGATAAATTGTCAGTCGTAGAAATTAGGGACAAACTATTTCATCCTTTGTTGTAATCATTATCCTACTTTTAAAATAGGATAAGTGGTGGTAACAAAATTTAGGTTTATGTAATCATATGTCTATACATTTTGTATACTTTTTCTATTCAGAAATATACAGAAAATTTCCATAAATTTGTCAACAATATGAATCTTTTATTGCTAATCATTTTTTTAGGTATTTTTCCATCATTTAAACATTTGGACAATGGTTATAGCAAGGAAAAGGGACTTCTGATGTCGACATCGTCATATGAATTCTGGTCATCACTATGATATAAATGTTTACAACTAATATACAATAAATAGAATATCATTTTAGTTAAAGAGAGGCTTTAAATCAGCCTCAAAGCTTTGCAAGAAGTAAATTCTTCAAGCCAAGCACGATATAGCTAGAGCATACTTGAGCTAAAGCTGAGAATATTATGAGTTATAATTTTGAATTACATAAAATATATACAAAAACAGAAAACATAAACTTCACGTATGTGTGTGTGTGTGTGTGTGAAAATAAACCTCAGAAGACCCTAGCAGAATTAAATCAGAAAGACTGCTAAGACATAGAAAACCTAGTTATGTGGAGTAGTACTGGAAAGTAGAACAAACTGTAAATAAGAAAAATGTATACATTATAATCAAGCCTCAAGTAAAATGTTTGAGAGCCATACTTCTCTTGTTGAACAACCAAAAGCATAGCCAACTCATCCATGCTTACAACACCATTCCCGTCCTCATCAGCTGCTTTGAAAAGCTCCTCTTTCTAGTAAAAATTATAAATTGTTTTGTAAGAAAAACGAATAGGAAAAGAGGCAAAATCTGCAATTATACTACGAATGTGAGATGGATTCAGGATTCAGTTATTGTATCTCATAATCCTCTGTGTTGATTTGGGAAGAATAACATATCTCATTGATTCATAAATGGGTTACATATATACATATGGAGGTTATTTCCAATTAGGAAATAATCCTAGATTTATGCACCAACCATATATTAATTTATTAAATAAGTAAAGATTCCTAGTATATAATCTCATAACACTCCCCCTCAAGCTGGAGCATAAATATCAATTATTATGCTCCAGCTTGTTACAAATATAGTTTACTTGATTCCTAGCTAAGGCCTTAGTGAACACATCAGCTAATTGATCTCCTGTTTTAACATGCTTAGTTGAAATCAATCTTTGTTGTAGATTTTCACGAACAAAATGACAATCTGCCTTTATGTACTTTGTTCTCTCATGAAATACTGGATTAGTGGCAATGTAAATAGCTGCTTAATTATCACACTACAAGTTTGTAGATTGGGACTGATCAACGTCAATCTCTTCAAGTAAATGATATAGTCACATAAGTTCACAAGTCACCTGTGCCATAGCCCAAGATTCAGATTCTGCACTTGATCTAGCTGCAACAATTTGTTTCTTACTTTTCCAAGAAACTAGATTTCCTCCAACGAAAACACAATACCCTGTAGTAGAGCGCCTATCTACAGGAGAACATGCCCAGTCAGTATCTAAGAAACCCTCAACTCTACAATGACCATGATCTTTATAAAGAATCCTACGTCCTGGAGCTCCTTTAACATATTTTAATATATGAGTAACAGCACCCCAATGTGAGGTTCTAAGAGATGACATAAACTGTGTACTTGTCAGCATCAACAAACAGATCTCCATCTTTTGCTCCGAGTTTCACATTTGGTATCATGGGGGCATCACTAGGTTTTGTTTCATCTAATCCTATATCATCCAATAAGTCTAGAGCATATTTCCTTTGAGACAGAAAAATTTATTTACCACTTCGAAAGATCTCTATCCCCAAAAATTATTTCAAAGGACCTAACTCCTTTGTCTGAAACCTTGTGCCTAAGAAAGCCTTCATCATACTTATGTCACTGCTATCACTACTAGTAATCACAATATCATCAACATATACCACTAACAAAATACATCCAGCTGTAGATTGTTTAAAGAATACTGAGTGATCAAATGCACTTCTTTGCAAGCCAAATTCTGTCACAATCTCACTAAATCTTCCAAACCAAGCACGAGGTGATTGTTTCAGACCATACAATGACTTTTGTAGTTTGCATACCTTCCCTGACTCTCCCTAAGCAACAAACCCGGGTGGTTGCTCCATGTAAACTTCTTCAAGCAAATCATCATGGAGGAATGCATGTTTAACATTCAATTGGTGAAACGGCCAATAATAGGTAGCAGCAAGAGAAATGAATAACCGAACAGAGGCTAGCTTAGCAACAGGAGAGAAAGTCTCAGAGTAATCCACACCATAAGTTTGAGCATATCCCTTAGCAACCAAACGAGCTTTCAACCGACCAACAGATCCATTAGTTCTTGACAGCAAACACCAATTTGCACCCGATTACCTGTTTATTGAGGGTTATTGGAACCAAGTCCCATGTGTGATTGTGTTACAGTGCTATCATTTCTTCTTGCATGGCTGCTTGCCAGCCACTATGGGACAAAGCCTCAAAAATAGATTTTGGTACGGACACATGCTTCAAGGAAGCAATGAAGGACTTGGAAGATGGTGATAAAGCATGGTAAGAAACAAAAGAAGAGATAAGATAAATACATGACCATATTACCTTTTCGGAGAGCAATGGAAAGATCAAGAGTAGGATCAGGAGGGGACAATGAATCTTGAGGCGAAGCAGTAGGTAGAGGCTACAAGTTATGGTCAGTAATAGGTGTCACCGGAGATTGCTGCAAACGATGAGTGTAAACACTTTGAATAGGAGGGCGAGAAGATACTAGTACCACAGGTGTAGTCACAACGTAAGGAAATCATCCTCAGACTCAATAGAAGATGGAGCTGAAGGCACAGTAGTATTAGAAAAAGGTGTGGACTCGAAAAAGGTAACATGAGCAGACACTAAGTATCGTCCTAAAGGAGAAAAATATCGATAACCTTTTTGATGTCGAGAATAGCCCAAAAATATACACTTAAGGGATCTAGGATCAAGCTTGAAAAGTTGAGGTCTCACATCTTAGACACAGCAAGTATATCCAAATATTCTAGAATAAAGAGAAAATAAAGTTTGAGATGGAAATAGAATGGAATAAGGGATCTTACTTTCTAAGACAGAGGAAGGCATACAATTGATTAAGTAACATGCAGTAGAGACTGCATATGCCCAAAATCCTTTTGGAACTTTCATATGAAAAAGGAGAGCTCGTGCAACTTCTAATAAATGACGATCCTTTTTTTTTCGTTGCGAAGCAACGATACATGAAGATTGATGAAGAATGCTATTTTGTGACAGAAAGGAAGTAAATGTGAAGGAGAAATATTCTTTAGCATTATCACTCCTTAAGATACGGACAGATTTATCAAATTGAGTTTTAATCTCAGCACAAAAGGCACAAAAAATTGAGAACAGTTCAGAACGATTTTTCATAAGATATAACCAAGTAACTCGAGAATAATCATCCTCAAATGTAATAAAATAGCGAAACCCGGTCTTAGATAAAACAGGACAGGGACCCCAAACATCAGAGTATATTAGATCGAAAAGGGACGCAGCGCATTTATTCAATTTAGGGAAATATAGCACCCCATGGTGTTTTGTTAATTGATACGATTCACAATATAATTGAGACGCCTCACTAAGACTAGGGCATAATTTCTTCAAAACAGGGAGGGATGATCGAAACAACAATGGAGCTGCAGAAGAGAAGAAGTACTAGTGCATGCAATCAACCTTGGCACCTGTGTAGGAAAAGAGTCTAGCATATACAAGTCATTAAGCTCACGCCCTCTACCAATAATCTGTTAGTCTTAAGATCCTGGAAAATGCAATGGGTAGGAAAGAAAAGAACACTACAATTAAGGGATTTAGTAATTTGACTCAGAGATAAAAGGTCGAAAGAAAACTGATATAAACATAAAACAGAAGACAATGGTAGAGAGTTTGTTGGATGTGCAGTGCCACATCCAACTATAGGAGTTGTAGAGCCATTAGCTAAAGTGACACATAATAATTTAGAAGAATACTGAAATGACGAAAGTATACCTGTATTCCTAATCACATGATTTGTGGCACTAGAATCAATGACCCAATTCATGCTATAGAATTACCTGTATTGGCTAAAGTTGTAGCGGAAGCGGAAGGTGGAACAAGCTGTTGAGAAGCGTAAAATTGTGTAAGGCGAGCATATTCATCTACTAGAATGGTAATTTGATGTTGAGATGGAAGTGTAGATAAAAAACCATCCTGAGTGGCAGCATTGGCAAACTTCCTCACAGGTTTCTGACTTGTGTTCTTTGCTGGTTTGCCATTCAATTTCCAATAGTTCCTTTTCACGTCCTTGCTCTCCACAATAATAACAACCACAAGGATCGCCACTAGAGATTTTATTCATCATTTTCTTATCACTTTCAGTCATGATTAATAGATTACCAAAAAAAATATAAAAGGAAGTAGCCAAATAAACTCCAAAGTAACTTAATAATAGTATAAGCCCAACAATATTGAACGCTCAATCAAGATGCAGCCCAAACAAGGTAAACAGTTCAACTAAAAAGAAAAATAAAACTGACCCGCTTAGAACCAAAAGAAATAGCCCAAACTAATGGAAATTTACTGTCAAAGACCCAACTCACCAAAATGCCTAGATTAGGCCAAAAAAAACCAAACTCTAGAAAATCCACCAATTAATAGTGAGCCCAATAACCAAAGCAATTCAAGTAATTAGGCCCCACTCTAGGAAACCGAAAGGTAAGCCCAAACAAAAACCAATTACCCACTTAAGTGTAGCCCAACAACAGAGAAGGAATACGAGCAACCAGATAAAATATGTAAAGCCCAAATCGTCCACAAGAGGAGCTCAACGACGCTGGAAGTGTGACCGGCGACTATTGACGGCGCCGAAACAACCTTCGTCGACCAGAATCAACCTTGAAGATGTTGAAAATTGTAGACCCAGATCCTCAAATGGCACCAACAATCTGCGACATTACTATGGGTGACTCAGACAACGCTGTAGAGATGAGATGCGATCACAGACGACTTCAACTCTGATGAACAATGGTCCAACTAAGCCCACCGACCACTATGATCCAACCGCCAACTACAAACAGCCAGGAAGTGTCGGAAACAAGAAGACGATCACAAGTACGAGAAAAGTATTTTAGATCTCTGATACCATGTTGATTTGGGAAGAAAAACATATCTCATTAATTTATAAATGGGTTACATACATACGGAGGTTATTTCCAATTAGGAAATAATCCTAGATTTATGCACCTACCATATATTAATTTATTAAATAAGTAAAGATTCCTAGCATACAATCTTATAACACTCTAAAGCAGCTATTTCATATTCCACCATAAATCGTAGAAGTTGATAATATTCCAGAGATATATTACAAATATAATGGGCAATTCACAGAATTCATACCCTGGGATGTGATTTGCAGGGTAGATCCAAATCTAGTAATACTAATATTACATGGACTAGGCATGAGAAAAGTCAATCAATTATTGCTGCACAAAGTGCATTTGAAATGTGAACCTTATTAGCCGCCAGTTGATTGCCGAATGCATCAATTAAGTCTGAGAACTCAGCAAACGAAAGGTTCCCGTCTTCATTGTAGTCCTGTATAAAGAAAAGGATATATGAGATGCCATTATAAGACCACAAACAAAGTGATAACTATGCAAAGAAGGTATATGGCTATAATCTTTTCATCGTAAGATAAAGTGAAAGTCCAAAGATTACTTTATCAGCATTAAGTAGGCACATTGCCCTTTGTTTAACATTGAGTAAATAGAATTACATTTTCCAAAATGTACCACCATAACAAATTCCATCACAAGACAAAATTATGACTTTTAACTGTTACTTTTATTCGAAGGTTTCATATAAAGACTGTGATCTGGATAAAAAAAAAAAAATTGAATGAGGATCATTCATTTTCTTTTCCCTTGATATGCATGGCTTGCAAAAGAAGATTTTGGATTTTTCTTTTACTTTGATATGCATGGATAAAACTGCCCATTTCTTTGAACATAGAGATTACCTCGACAAGTTTGATCGATGAACCATATTAAATAGACACGTGCATGGAAAAAAAAAATCCAAACAGTATATGATTTTAAACTGATACGAATCAACCAGCTAAATGTTAGACTATAAAAATGTCCTTCAAGCAACACAGTTATCCTCTTTGTGCAACACCAAAGTGCTTTCATTTTAAATACAACGGCTTCAACTATTGCAATGATCTAGGGTAAAAGATATACCGAATGCCAGTATCCGAAAAGAAGATGAAAGTTATAACATACCACTATAGACAAGATGCGACTCACAAAACTTTTCTCCGTTTCTATTGGATCCTGAAAGTGTTAAATATTACGTAGGCACACAGATGGTATCGATAACCAGCAGAAAGAGCAGTGCATCACACAGATTTGCACCTCAATTGAACATGATAGATATATACTGCCTACAACGACCGTAGCAGCTGATGGATCTTTTAGATCAACCTTCATCTCCAAATCAGAATCCTGCCAAATAATTGTTTTTGAATCAAAATACATATAAAACATCTTGTCCACAATTTTGTCAAGAAAAATTAACGGAAAAAATCTGGCAAAAACATTATATGATCACTCCATTATTTTTTACTCTGTATAGTGGAATAACAATCTGTATTTAAAGCACTTAATAAATAAGAAGAACTTGCACAAGTAAGCAGAATGTCTATAAAAGATTCCGATGAAAGCATGTTAGCAACAAATAAAAGAACAAATTTTTACTTGAAAATTATCGAGTTCTTAGCAATGCTTTAGTTTTTTTCTCAAGAATATTCTGTGCACTTGACTTTTTTTCTAAGATATTTTATTGTTTCATCTCCCTGCTAGTTTGGTTAGCTTGAATAGTTCAAATTTAAAAGTAGCTTCTAAATTCACATCACTGGTTCACTTTTAGAAAGTAATTAATTGATCCCCAGTTAGCAAGAGAGTAAAAGAAGTAAACAAATCACTGTGCAAGGGTATGGCTCAAAAGACTGAAAGCTTAAGAAATTCAACAGGATGTTTGTGCTTCTTCAGCAAACATGACCATTCCTTATTCACGCTCAAGAAAATAACTGAACATAAACTATTATATAAATTTCAAAAACGAACAGTTCTCTCTCTTCTTAAACAACTTGTATCCTCCACATTTTATCAGAATTTGATAGATTATACAATGCCAACCAATATTAGTTAGTGGCAGGGTTCATATACTTAGCTCAATATTTAAAGTTATAAGTTCTTGTGAATTTTTGGAAGTTACTTAGCACTTTGGGCTTGTTTTGAAAACTTCGCAAAGCACCTTTTCAGTGTTCACATGTTTTCCACTTGTTATAAAAAATGTTATCAAAAAATGCAATACGAAACAGGTTTACAAGACATGCTTTTTTGTTAATGTTTTCCAAATTTTACAACGAAAAGGGAAAAAATTTCGGAAATATCATGTTACAAACCAATCTCTTAGTGTTAGTTCTTGGCGAATGGTGAAAATCTATACCAAGTAACATTGTCATTCTAGTGAAGAAATTATAAAGGAAAAAATAGTTGGCTCAAAGTTGAAGAGAAATGAAACAATCGAGGAGTAGTATTACTTCTGAACGGCTGAACCAATCATTGCTTTGGAACCCATTACCTCCAAGAAAACTACAAATATTGCAACTTTAGCCATTAAAGTGGCGGCAATCCATGCCAAATTTTACTAAAAGGCCATTGTGTGATCAATGAATGAGACCAAGCATCAGTCCCACATGCCCGTGCACTCTTTGCATGGATCTATAGCAAAGTAACATGTTCATCCATAGAATTCTTCTTTAAGAAATGAAAGATCATAGAAGGAAACCCAAACTGAGTCTTGCTGATTATTTTCTTAATATATAAAAGAAAATTTCACAAGACTCCATGACCATATTAGGTTGTTATTGAAACTTTTGATTATGTTCATCTTTCCATTCATATCTGCAAATAACCTACACATTTATTCGTTATATTTAAATAAGTTTATCTACTCCAACAACTAAAAGGCATAAACATACCTCTGGAAACAGCATATCTCACCTGAGTAAAAAATTCAAGTAGATCAATCTCACAATAGCCAATAAGGTTGTTCTTGGATAATCTATTGGTCTACATCAACAACAAATATGATGAGTTGGTATGTTATGATACAATGAAGTGAACATGTAAACTCAAACGATCAAGAATTATATATATTAAGAACATAAAAGAGCAGCAGAACAATAGAATATAAATTTGTATGATGAATATGTGCTCCTCATTGAGATAAAGTTCATGATAAATTGGCATTAACAAATGCAGATAAAATACATACCTCAAATACAGATATTCTCGCAACATGTGCCCCCTTTTTATCCAAAAGAAATTTTTTCTCCTGTAGAAAACGAAATCAATTGCTAATATTAGTATGCCAAAATAATCAATAATATGCTAAATTCTTCCATCACTGACTGGAAACCAGGAATAAAATGGCACTTTTGTTATTGTGTAGGTATCCAAGAGCATGGAAGAAAATGATGAGGCAAAGATGTAGAAATTACTATGGCGTATCTCAATATTCTCTATCTGACAAAAGAATATAGTAGAAAAAACATAGTACAGGTTTCCTATGTGGTAACAGAAGATATAATCACCAAAACATTTTAATTAGTGGCAGAATATAAATTAAACATCTTCACCACACAAATTTTTCAGTAGGTAAAGACTGCCTCATATCCATTTAGAAGAATCTCTTGGAGAATGTCAAATTGGGGAACGCCCTCTAAGCCAGAAAGGGCTGAGCCCCTACCTACAGTTCATCATAAATGGGCAATTCAGTCCTCCAGAAGACAAGGCAATTCTTTCATGCCATATAGATCATAGAGTAAAATTCAAATTTTGATACTCCTTTCATCCTCTACTTGCTCAAATCCTAAATCTACAACGTGCAGTACCATGTGTAGGTATAAGGTATTGACGATGGATTTCATAGTTGCCATTATCATAAACTTGAAAATTGAAATAATTATCAAACAAAGATTTGTCTCATAGAACATGATATATGCACTGAAGTGGATAGAGAGAGTTTTGGACGTAATACTCAGAAATTCAAGCGTCAAGTGAAGTTAATGTGGGTTTACTTACAGAATTCCAGACAGGCTTGTCAGTTCTGCACAGCAAACAAAAGAAAATCAACATATGAGAATTAGGGAAGAATGTATAAGTCATATGCAAAAATAGTCAATGCCTTCAGAATAATTGACATGGTATAATCTCAGTGGAAAGAATATCATTTGTCATAGTGACCCTGCAGCAAATTAATTTGGCAAAGTGAACCAGTTAGTTATGAGAAACATGAGTCCCAGATATCTAAATATTAAAAAAAAAAGTCCGATTCTTGCATGTCCAGAGAAAAGCATGGAAAAAAAATCAAAGAAGAATTAAATGGTAGGGGATGACGGCACTCTATCATGGGAATAGACTTAGTAGGATATTTTATGGGAAGATATTCTTTATAAGAAACAAGTAACAAAATAAACAAAAGAATTTATTTTTTTTTTTACATCAGTCCAACTTTTCCTCCAAAAGACAATCAATTCCTATCAAAATTTATTTCAACCAAGCTCCTATTCTTGGAAAATATTAATAAAATTATCTTTAACACAGCATAGTGTTTGTACACAAATATCCACTAAACTGCCTTGATGATTATGCCATTAAGATATCACCATACTGATGGTTTATGATAGTTAATACTAGTATTTGGTCTATAAAGATAAAAAGAGTTCACAATGAAATTTAATTTAAAAAAAAAAAAAAGATATTATATTCAAAGGTGCCAAAAGTTAGGGAAATGCAATGTAACTAAGCCTCTAAAACAAAACTCTTTAATTAATTAATTCTCATACTCATTTTCAACCATACATTTGCATAAGAAAATATTTTGCACGTAAACCCAAAACTTTTCCCTAATTTTTAACCACACATTCTTCAAAAAAATCACAATTCAAAACATCATTTTCTCACCACAATGGCCATCAAATGGGGGCTAACTGACATGAAAGTGAAAAACTAGAAGAAAAACACAGTTTCAAGAGGGTTAAGGACGTGTATGTAAATTGTTATGTAATTTTTTAAATGTATAAACAAGGCGATTGGGAAATTACGAATTAATGATAGTTTTATAAACCATACAAGTCCAATATAAACATCAGACCATAAAGTTTTCAGTCACTGTTACTCTCTCTTTTTTGTTATTTAAACAAAAAACAAAAGCTAGTTATTCAATTATATGAAAAACATTAAAAAGACAAAAATATAAAGATAAAACAAAAATCCTGAACAACGTAAAAGATGAAACTATCCTCAACAAAGAACTTAAATAACAATAATATCTAAAATGTTTCACTGTTTCTCTCTTTATCAATTATCAGTCTCTTCATTGCTACAGGTGGTGATGTTTCCATTTCCATCCAAAGAAAAGTCTAACACTGCATGATCACAAAGATACATGTACAAACATAGCATGACATAATGACTTCTTGTGCATGCATGAAGTAGGATTTGAAGACTTAAATGTTTCCATCTATCTCCCAGTAATAACACATCAAATAATGGTGGTGACAACTATGATGATGATATATATCTGCCACCCCAAAACCAAGTGTAAGAAAACAAACATTTTCAATACACATATATTTATTCGATACTGAACAGAATAATCTGCTATAATTAACTTCATTCTGAAAAGACAGATTCTTCAATTTGCTCATAGTAGGTCCCCTTTCGATTGTATCTTTCATTCTAACTTATTTTATGTTGTGTGATACACGCTAATTGGCCCCCTTCTTCATACCAAGCTATTGCCAATAGGAGATTACATTTAATTTCAATACTCTCTCTTATTTCACATTGCCATGCAACCTGTCCAATTTTATGTTGCACTTGTAACCAGTATTTTGGTTAACAGCATTCAAGTGAAACTCCATAAAACTATCAAGAATTAACCAGCTTAAGAACAATATAACTTATTCTATTATCCAGTTGCACACTCTCTCAGAACACTATACGGTCCATTTGGCAGGGCAAAGCCAATAATTTTTGAAAATGTTTAGATAATATTCTAGAAGTATTTTGTCTTAGTTGGCCTTGGATAACTTATTCACGAAGATCTTCTTGTAGAAGTAAAATCAAAAGTTTGACAGGGCCCTACAAGATATATGTGTACACAAGTACGAAAAGTAGAAGCGCCGGACGCTTAACTGATCAGAAATAACAGTGCGAAAAGTCTGTTCCCCTAGCGAAACACAAGAAAGCCATTTGTCCTTGAATTTCATTTCCGCCTACAGTAAACACGAAAACATAAATTAACTAGCAAACCCACTTCAATAATTTATAGATATTGGCATGAATTTGATTCCCTGTGTGTGCTTATATGAAAACATCATAGGTGTACCCTGATGAGGCGGAGGAGGGCGATGCCCACAAAGTCCTCCTCTTTGAGGAGTTGTTTGGAGAGATTGGGCTTCGAGTTTGAGCCACTCCCGTGGCGACGACGGTGGTGGTGATGGTGGCGGCGGCGGCGGTGGAGGTGGAGCCGGTGCCGGAGTTCATGAATTCTTGATGACATTGAGCCTGAACTGTCACTTGACTCGTCAAAGGCTTCATTTTTCGAAGCCCCGTGCCCCATTTTTTCTCGCTACACGATGCAAAAACTTGCAGAAACACACAGACAGATAAAGAATCCGAAACAATGGCTTGAATTATGAATTGTAGTTTATGGGTTCTGAGAAATTTTAGTCGACTCGAATGGATGGCAGTTAAGTAGGGGTCAAGAATGGAAGCTTTGTAAGATTCTCAAAGTACAGAAATTGAGTGCAAAGACCAAAGAATAAGGACAAAAAGTGAAAACGTCAATGATTAAAACTTCTGACATTTTTCGTTGACGGTAGGGGCAGTCCCACATGAAAAAATAAAATTACGCCGAGGCCCGTACATTTGTGTTGTTTGGCAGGGCGGATCTTAACCTTTAGTATTGTGGGGTCAAAATTTTAAAAATAATTTTTTTAATGAATAACATAATATCAATGAAAATAAATTTATATGTATTTTGACACTTTGAAAACATCGTATAATTACATCATTATTAATATTATTAAATAGATTTTGCTACTTGTATAATTTTGTTTATAATTTCATTGGCAAATGCTGAGCTAACATTTAGTAAATTAAATTGAATATAGAAATTAAATGAATTGAAATAAAATTCAAGTTTAGTTCAGGAAGTAAATAAAATTCAAATTTCAAGCAAATATAATTCGAAAGTAATTCAAATTGCATTTAATCCGTAACGATCCTAAAAAATTTACGTTATATTTCATGTAAGACTTCCAAATGAAATTATATAAATTATATTGAAAAATTTATCATGAAAAAATAATAAACACTAATGAAATAATTGAATTGTTTAAAAGAATTGACGAGTTAGACTTTTTTTAGACATAAGTTTGATGCATATTCAACTATTTTCGATATCCATTTGAATCATTCGATATGACAACGATGTAGTTTTTGAAACGAGCTTCTATATAACATAGATGATTTGTGGATTTGGATAGAATATGATCGCAGACGAATTTTTAAAGTTAGGATATTATCAAATTCTCAAAATACTAGTTTCAAATGGTCTACTTTGACATGTCATAACTTTTGCTATAATTGATTACTTGCACGCCATTAATGAGTGAAAAACTAGGTTATGAGCACTTCGAAATGATATTAAAAATACAATATTTTGATTTCATTTGACATCTCATAACGATTGCATCAAAGTAGATTGTAAAAGAAAAATAAAAATAAAAATAAAAATAAAAATAATTACAGGGTTAAAATTTTGTGAGGTCATTTGACCCCACATGACCCCATGTGGGTCCGCCCCTGCTAGGCGAGCCGCCTTGAGCTCGCTTTTGGGACTAGCCGAGCATGAGCCAACTTGTTCGCCTTGCAAGCTGCCCACCCCCATCAGCTCGCTCATGGTGGGCAAGCCATAGCAGGTATAAATTATATGAGTAGGATTTATATATGAATTGGTTGACCTAATTATTTGGAAGCAAAATTTTATTTCAATTTAAAAATAATAGAAAAAATTAATTGACTAGAAAATGGTGTAATCATTAGTCAAAGGAGGACCGATAACGAAACATTTTCCTTTAGTCTAATTATATTGCCACTACGATATTTGTTTGGTTCATCACATTTTAAAGTATTTTTTTCTATTTACTAATATGACCATAACTAAAGTTACAAAAAATAACCCTACTTTTAAACCTTTTTTTTAAATAAAATATTTTTTATTTGTTCCACCAAAATCATTTATTTTGCTATTATTTTCTCGTGTTTGGATTCAGAGCATATAATTTATTTTGAAGTGAAGTCTATTATGAATCAGTTGGATGAATAACAATAATTCAGGCAAATAGTGAAATTAGATTTGATTGCCGTAAACCTTTTATAAAGTATTTTTTTTTTCGATAATTATTCAACCGTTTCATCACTCTAAAGATCTTTTATAAAGTTGCATAAATCAAATTTCAAAATAATCTATATGATATTTCACTGTTTCCTTTTTTATTTTCCTCATTTCTTACGGCTTTTTGTTATTCAATTTAGATGAGTGCATTCTCTTTTGCTTAAAACATTTATATTATTGGGACTTGGAGTTCCATCATAAAAATTTAACTTATGTAGCGTATTATCTCAAAATGTAATACAATTATCTACCCTATGTCTAGCATTTATATAAGACTTTATTCGCACTTTCTCAATATTTCTTGATCCAACAAAGACCTCAAAGTTCAACCCATAATCTATACACCCATCTGATTAATAAATAAAAAAATAAAATAAAATAAAAAAGTGAAATTATTTGATTAAAAAAACTGTCTTAAGAAAATTGAGTGGGCGTGGGGGGGGGGGGGGGGGAGGAATTTGAGGAAGTTTAGAAAATTGAATTTAAAACTCAACTTCCCACAACCCATAACTTCCATATACAACTTCCACAACAAATAATAAGATGCATAAAAATTCGTACGGCAACATAAAGAGAAAAAACACATGAGGGTGGTAGCTTGATTTTGAAATTATATCATCTCTAAATTGGTTCTTGGATTATGGCTATCAAATGCCATCCTTAGTGATCAAATTTTCGACCAAGGAGTTAGTACAAGGCAAGTGATTCAACCTCATTTTGGTGATTTCAAGTAAGTTGTACAATATGGAATTCCATTAAGAGCATGCAAGGACATTTTACAATTTGTAATCATATTTGTGTAAGCTATTATTTTTTGTGACCAAGCATATGCTATCTGTGACTATTTGAAACCACGCTTGTCTTTGTTGTAATTGTTTGTGACCAGGCATGTCTTAATGTGACTGTATGTAATCAAATTTGTGTTAACGTTGACACGTATAACCAGATATCTATTAATAGTGAAGTGACAAAACATGTTTACATTTAAATTTGTGACTATTTGTTTGTTAATGGTAACCCTCTGTTTTCGTTGTGACTGTCTGTGATCATGTCGGTCTTAATTAGATTGTATGTGCCAAGTTTGTATTAACGATGACATGTGTAACCAGACTTTGTTAACAATAAATATTTTTGACAAATTATGTTTATTTTTATTGGTCATATATTGTTTATTGCTCACAGATTAACCAATTTAATGATCACGATCAACCAAATAATTTGTTACCACTACCAATACTTGCAACCACCATCTCACCACTACTTCCAGCACCACCACCACCTTAAACAAATCAAAATATCACAAAAAACACCACCACATCATCAACACCAGATCCACCACCAAGAAAAAAATTATTATAGTAATTGCCATCGTCATGACCACAGATCCGACCCAAATTTTCTAGATCTCTCGTCATCCATCGCCACCAGCACAACCTAGATTTTGACCATCATCCTCAATTCCTAGCTGTGACTACCAAAAACTGCCACTACTTCATTATTACGGTGACGGTACCACAAAATAGATTCAAAATCAGAACCACAATGGAAGCAAGAACGAAGCAAGAACCACTGCCATGACCACCACCAAAACCAACATCACAACCACCACCAACAAATTGAATCCAAAACTGCAAGCATCCCACAAACTGTCATCATCACACCACATCACCCTGGTTGTCGTCTCCACTCCCATCACCACCACCACCACCACAAACCGCGTTGCCACTAGCCATCTCCACCACTCCAACAAACAAAACCAAAACCATCCTTACCTCGTCAAATTACCCAAAAGTTGCCGAGCCTGCCCTTAATACTATACAGAAATTAATTGCCCACAATTACCTTTGTGGCGAAGTTTACCCCAAAGATGGTGCCATTGCAAAAGTATTGTTCAAATTGATTGAATTTGTCTACAAATGTCACGATCTAGGTGACGAATCTGTGGTAAATCAGGGTGTGCCATCTCCCCGAAGGTGGTGTGTTGGTGGTCTGCGGTGAATGTTTATGGTTTGCACTCACAGAGGCTATTCGGCGAAATTGATGAGACGACGGAGAAAGGAGGGAGAGGAAAGAGATTTACGGGTTTGGGTAGTGGGTAGGATTTTGATATTTTCTTAATTTTATTAGTTTATTTAAATAATTAATATAAAAAAATTTTATTTTTGAATTATGAAATTTCCCACCTAATTTTAGAATGTTGAATTTTTAAGGGAGGCCATGATGTAATTTCCATTGAATAAAAAGCCACACACATAGGAAAAGTTTGGAAATATGGCAAACGAGGCGAGTCAGTCGACAGTCGGGACAGGGTAGGATTAAAAATTCTTCATTTACTGTCCTATTTTAATTAATTAAATTTAAAAATAGAATAAAATATTACAAAAATAAAAAATATTAGGACAAGGTTCAGAGAATCCAAGACAAGGACTACGTTCCGTCCATGTCCCATTTACTTTTGGGCATAGTAATGCAGGATGAAGGGGAGGATAATTTTGACATCCCTATGTGAAAAAGATAGTCAACTCTATTTTTGACCTCAAAATTCAAGTCTAGGCGACGAGGCGTCAAAAACCGCACCTATACTCTTAATTTTAATTTTAAGTTTAAATAAACTAGTTAAATAAAAGGAATAAATAATATAATGGTCTTATTAAGCCCCTGTTTGAGCCCCATTACATTAAATTATATTACATTTCATTTTTCTCTCTCCTATTTTCAACTACACAATCTTCCCTAAAATAATATTACACGTAAATCGAAAACTTTTCATTCATTTTTTACCACTCATTTTTCAAAAAAATACTATTTCCACCATTAATTTTTCTACGTAATGGGGATCAAACAAGGGCTAAAATTGTAGGAAACCAAGATTATGACGGGAATCAAGAGATTTGGAAAAATACCCAAATATTTCCTTAAATAAATAGATTGATAGTTTTATTGTTCTTCCTAAATTAGTTGATTGCTTTCCTCTTTTATTTGTATTATTGTACTATAAAAGGGTGTAGATTGATGTACATTATGTATGAAAGAAATAAGAAAATGAGAATTCTTATTCTTTTTTCATGGTATCAGAGCCAAGTTGGGCATCTAACTAACAACCATGGCTGAAGTCCCCAAAAATAGCACGGGGTCTATTTCTTCGGGCTATCCTCAAGCCGAAACAGAAAACAACCCCATAATGGACTCTAATGGTCTCGAGGGTGCCTCATTCCAACTCATAGTCGAGAAGTTAAACGGAAAAAATTACTGGGAGTGGGGGCAGTCAATTAAATTGGTAATTGATGGAAAAGGCAAACTTGGTTATCTGACCGGTGACACAAGAAGACCTTTCGACGCTAACCTCCTGTCGAAGTGGAAATCAGAGAACTCCATGGTCACTGCTTGGCTTGTAAACTCAATGAAACTAGCAATCGGGAAAACCTACATCTTCCTTCCAACCGCAAAGGATGTGTGGGAAGCCGTAAGAGAAACATATTCAGATTTAGAGAATGTGTCCCATATCTTCGAAATAAAAACTCGTTTATAGCAGGCTAAGCAAGGATCGAGGGAGGTAACTGAATATTTCATGGAGATGACGACCTTATGGTAGGAACTCGATCTCAGCAGCGAAGAAAAATGGAGCTGTGGCGACGACTGTACATGGTACAAAAAGAGATTGGAGAATGAGAGGGTCTATGAGTTCTTGGCCGACCTTAATCGCAACTTGGATGACGTCAGAGGTCGCAGTCTCGGCCGGTGACTGCTCCCATTAATTCGCGAAGTCTTCTCTGAGGTTCGACGGGAAGAAACCAGACGACAGATTATGTTGACCGAGAGTTCTCTTGGCCCAAATGAAGTATCGGCCTTGTTATCCTCTAAAAAACATGGGCCAGCGGTGGAAAGGAAATTTGGGCTAACAAATAATGGCCGAATAAGTGGAAAAGACATGTCTCTTGAGCCTGTGTGTGGTAAGAGTAACGGGCCAAATTTAAATAATGGATTTGAAAACTTGGGCTTGTCCTCTAAAGGAGCAATAAATGGATTGGGCCAAAAACAACAACGTGGTCGGTCGTGGTGCGAACATTGTCACAAACCAGGACATAAAGAAGATACCTATTGGAATTTACATGGAAAACCTGTTGATTGGAAGCCAAAACAGAACACTCGGAGTAGGGGATATCAAGCAAAGACAAAAAAATAACTCTACTCAAAATAATGCATTCAACTCCAGACAATTGGAACAACTCTATCAAATTTTCTCTAGTTTCCAAACATCCAGTCAAACCCTCCCCCCCTAACGATCCTTCTAGCTCCCTAGCCCATAAAGGTAACTTCTTAAGAGCTTTATATACATCCTCAAGATTTAAAACCCCCTGGATAATTGATTCTGGTGCGTCCGATCATATAACGGACTCATATCATCTCTTTTCTTCATACTCACCTTGTGCTGGAAATGTTAAGGTAAAAATTGCAGACGGCCGACTCTCATCAGTTGCAAGAAAATGGAGTATACAAATCTCTAACTCTATATCATTAAAATCTGTCCTCCATGTTCCAAACTTGTCTTGTAATATGTTGTCTATTAGCAAACTAACTAAAGATTCTTCCTACTATGCTAAATTCCTTCATTCTCATTGTGTTTTTCAGGATCTTTCATTGGGGAAGACGATTGGCAGTGGTAAGGAGTGTGAGGGACTATACTACTTCGAAGAGGCTGATATGAGTAAACAACATCAAATTGCAATTTGTGATTCTGCACCTACTTCTATGAATAATGAAATTTTATTATGGCATTATAGACTAGGTCACCCCAATATTCAATATTTACGACGTGTAATTCCTTCGATATTCTTGAATAAAACATCTATTGATTTTCAATGTGAGAACTGTGAACTTACAGAACATCAGCGTTTTCCTTATCCAAATTCTATTTACAAACCATCGAAACTTTTCGCTATAATCCACAATGACGTATGGGGACCCTCTCGAATTCTTAATCGCACACACACTAAATGGTTTGTCACATTTATAGACGATCATACTCGAATATGCTGGGTCTACCTACTAAAAGAAAAATTAGATGTTTGTTCTGTATTTCCCAATTTTCACACCATGATCCACACACAATTTCAGACACAAATTCAAATAGTCCGAACTGATAATAGAAAAGAATACTTCAATAATACTTTACAGAACTATTTACGGGAACATGGGATAGTCCACCAAATCTCCTATGTTAATACTCCTCAATATAATAGGATCGCAGAGAGAAAAAATTGACAACCCTTAAAAGTTGCCCGTGCCTTAATGTTCACTACAAATATGCCAAAACTATTCTGGGGGATGCCGTTCTTACTGCCACATATCTCATCAATAGATTGCCCAGTCGTACGTTATCCTTCGACTCACCTCTTCAAATTCTCCATAAACATTTTCCAGCTTCTCGCCTTAACTATGATCTCTCTCTAAAGGTGTCTGGATGTACAGTCTTTACTCAAACCACCTCGCCAAACCAAATTCGATCCTCGTGCACTCAAGTGTGTATTCATTGGATACTCACCCACTCAAAAGGGCTATAAATGTTATGACCCCTCCATAAAAAAAGTCTTTGTTAGCCTTGACGTCACCTTTTTTGAAAACACACCCTACTTCACGAAACCCTCTCTTCAGGGGGAGAATGTGAGTGAAAATCGGCTCCTTGATGAGTTCTTCAAATTTGATCTCTCTCTTCCTGGGCCCTCCAACACGGAACCAGCCAAGTCTAGTATGCCATATATAGAAGAAAACTTAAAATCAAGGGAAGATGCAAAAGAACAAAACAACAAGGAGATACAAGTTTACTCAAGGAGGCCAAAATCTAAGTACAATGAGAACCTTGCACCTGAGGCACCCAAAGAGTCTGAACCGGTGATGGGATCCGATGAAACCCTACCTACTAAGCCTGGTTCTCCAAGTGATGATCTGCCAATTGCTATTAGAAAACAAAAACGATCATGTACTCTTTACCCTATCTCAAATTCCTGTCTTATCACCTTATCTCAAAATTCCTGTCTTATAAAGCTCTACCAACAATGTTTCGTACTTTTGCTGCTAACCTTGACAGTACAGAAATCCCAAAGAACATCCAGGAGGCAATGAAAATTCCAAAATGGAGAGAAGCGGTGATGGAAGAAATGCGGGCCCTAGAAAAAAAATGAAACTTGAGATATGGTGAGGTTACCCAAAGGAAAGAGACATGTAGGCTTTAAGTGGGTCTTTAATGTAAAGTACAAAGTTGATGGAACTATAAAATGCTACAAAGCTCGTCTTGTTGCCAAAGGATATACACAAACATATGGTAACGACTACATGGCGACATTTGCACCAATGGCAAAATTAAATACCATTTGAGTCCTTTTATCTTTAGCTGCAAATTTGAATTGGCCTGTCCAACAGCTGGATATTAAGAATGCGTTTCTAAATGGGAAACTAGAAGAAGAAGTTTTCATGACAGTGCCACCAGGTTTTGATCACAAGGATGAAGAAGAATTGGTATGCAAACTCAAGAAATCATTATACGGTCTTAAGCAGTCACCCAGAGCCTGGTTCGATAGATTTGCAAAGGTGTTGAGAAATCAAAGGTATCAACAAGGATAGTCAGATCATACCATGTTCTTTCAACTATCTGGAGAAGGAAAAATTACAATTCTAATAGTATATGTGGATGATATAATTCTCACTAGAGATGATTTTACTGAGATGGACAGATTGAAGAAGAATATAGCCTCAGAATTTGAGGTAAAAGATCTAGAACCAATGTGATATTTCTTAGAAATGGAGGTCGCAAGATCAAAAAAATGTATCAGTGTCTCACAAAAGAAGTACGGCCTTGATCTTTTGACTGAAACTAGCATGCTTGGATGCAAACCAAGCGAGACACCTATTGATAGCAGAAGAAAAACAAAAGATCTAGGTGGCCCAATTGAAAAGGACAAATACCAACGGCTGGTTGGTAAGTTAATCTACCTATCACACACTAGACCTGATATTGTATTTGCGATTAGTGTAGTAAGTCAACACATTCATTCTCCAAAGGAAGCTCACTTTGTAGCAGTATACAAAATTCTCAGATATCTGAAAGGAACCTCCGGAAAGAGACTATTCTTCAAGAAAAATGAAAAAAGAGGAGTGGAGATATTTATAGATGCTAATTGGGCTGGATCGGTGGAAGACGGAAGATCAACATCTGATTATTGTACCTTTGTGTGGGGGTATTTGGTGACTTGGAGGAGTAAAAAGCAGAATGTAGTACCAAGAAGCAGTGTCGAAGCAAAATTCAGAGCAGCTGCACAAGGAATTTGTGAAAGACTATGGTTGAAGAAACTTCTGGAGGAATTAAGGATTATAGTGAAATTTCCAATGAAACTGTATTGTGATAACAAAGCAGCTATCAATATTTCACTCAATCCTGTTCAATACGATCGTACTAAGCATGTAAAAATTGATAGACATTTTATTAAAGAAAAAGGTTGAATGTGGAGTTATTTGCATGGTATATGTTCCTACAAAAGAACAAACTGCTGATATCTTTACCAAGGGATTGGCTCAACAAGAATTTAGTAATTGTATCAGCAAGTTGGATATGATTAATATCTACGATCCAACTTGAAGGGGTGTGTAGGAAACCAAGATTATGACAGGGAATCAAGAGATTTGGAAAGATACCTAAACCTTTCGTTAGATAAATAGATTGATAGTTTTATTGTTCTTCCTAAATTAGTTGATTGGTTTTCTTTCTTATTTGTATTATTGTACTATAAAAGGGTGTAGATTGATGTACATTATGTATGAAAGAAATAAGAAAACGAGAATTCTTATTCTTTTTTCAAAAATAATGATTAATGATCTTAAATAATCAAAATAATATTGAAATAGATAAATATTCTACTACATCTAAGCTCGTAAACTCGATACTTGACATCGTTGCTTTGCACCATTCAAAACATGGAGTATAAAGTATGAGACAATACTAATATATTTCATTATTTTTTTATAATGTTAGGCTAGGGGTGTTAAATTGATCGAGACAAGTGGCTCAACTACATCCACCTAGCGAACATGCTTGTGTGGACGAGACAAGTCAAGCACGAGCTTGCTTGCCTCACAAAATTTCAATTCGGCTCGACTCATCCCACCAACTCATTTCTTGATGGGGAGATGGTAGGTCAAGTCAGTTCACAAGTCATTTGCGGTTCTTTTCTTTTCTTTTTTTCTTTTTTTGTAAAAAACTGAAAATTATAATTTTACCCTCGAAATATAATGAAGAAGTGAATTTGTTAGAAAATGATAAACTAAAAAAATTATTTTGTTAAGAGAATTAAAAAGTCATAAATATCATCCTCCTTTGTTCGGACTTTGAACCATTTATAATACATAGCTGAAGTTAAAATCATACACGATGAGATGTCAATGTACTAATAATAAGTCTAAAACTAAGTGTACAAAAACATCATGAAAATTATAATTATTCAAAATGTTAAGCAAATGCACTGGCCATCATGTATTGTATTTGATAGTATGTATATTATCCGTTCTTCGAGCATATTAGAACTTCAATTATGTTTTCTTCTAACATACTTCTTTCATTACAAAGCACTTTTTCACATGAACTAAACGCAGTATTTGATGCTATAATTGACACAGAGTATTGGTAGATCACGTACCATCAAAAATAATAAAGGATAGATTCATTTATTCTCTACCATCTGAGAAAATCAACATTATTTGTCTCTTCTCGCTTTAATATAAGAATATATGATATGAAAATATCTATCTCAACTCAACAATGGTTTCATTTTGTTTGATGCTAATACTAGAAGAAAAACAAGAGAATGATGAACTTCCTGTCATAGTTGTATTGAAACAGGTTCATACATTGACGTCATCAAGGAATGATAAAAATGTGGCTGCGGTGGATCATTATTTCTATCGTGTTTGGTAACATATTAAAAATGTAAATTGCACAAAATGCTTCCTATATCACAATATGTACTGGGGAATGGGGATATCAAATATTAAATGAGAAGATGTTTTCAATAGCACATTTACAATCCTGGAACACAATATAAGTGTCCATAATTGCAGCTAGAGGGAATGACATGGGCAAGTCATTTCAATATTTCCGAAATTTCATTTTAATGGCAGTAATAATGTTGTCAAAAAAATGAATAATCGACATACCTACTATTTTTTTTTTTTTTTGAAATATTTAAAGATTTCGTAATCTCAAAAGTAATTAAACAATAATTGAAGTTTAATTATAGTCAGAATCATATGAATGTTTACTTATAATATTAATAATAATCATATTGTAATTGACGAAGAAGAGGTTTTGCCTTCAATCAACTTTCTGAACCTTTCTTGTAATCAGTTGCTTTCTACGGTCTTCGGTCAACTTTCTCTATCGCTCGCATCTATCCTATTTAGTCAGTCAATGCGGTGAATTGCTTTTAGTCTCTCTTTTGTGAAAAAATCTTCCATGGGGCAGTCGCCTTATTATGGTGTGACACCTTGTCGGTTGGCTGATCACACACATCATGTAGCGGTGCAACCTCCCCATGGAAGATTTTCTCGTAATTGACACAAGATTACAGGATGAAATAGCAAACATTATGTCAGGTAATATAGAGTCCGCATGCTCTCTCAAAATGTTTGTCTGAAAGATGAAGAGAGAAAAATAAGAGCAAAGCAATAGATTGTCTAATTCTTGTCAATTGGGATGCAATATATTTAAGGTGATCTTATGCATCAAATGAAAATTTTGACAAGCACAACACGTGTGAAAAGTTTCACATCAAAATTCAATTGAAGTTGTTGATTAATCAATTTTTCAGTAACTTTAGTGTTAACATTAGCATAATTATCAAACTAAAGCTATGGATTTTACCTTTGCAACGAAATTCTTCAAGTATACTCATTAAAATAATT
Organism: Olea europaea var. sylvestris; assembly: GCF_002742605.1. Classification (NCBI taxonomy): domain Eukaryota; kingdom Viridiplantae; phylum Streptophyta; class Magnoliopsida; order Lamiales; family Oleaceae; genus Olea; species Olea europaea. Next base: position 12,925,082 of record NC_036241.1, on the reverse strand, counting down.
ATTTCATACATTATGTGCAAATTCAATGACCTTCAATGGAATTATTTTATTTATTTATTTATTTATTATTTTGCATTATGGAAAACTTATCAATTTAATGGATTGTGGTGCAAATACATCCTTTATGATTTTTTTTCGAAAACACATTTTAGAAGTAAATTAAATGACACCGCTAAATTTTTTTTAATTGTTAATAATTTGTAATTTTTTAATACCATATAAATTTATAAAACCTTTATGAAGTGTACCTCTACTAGTAGATTTTGCACCTTGATTAAAATCATCTTTGTATAAATTCCGTTAAGTGCAAGCTTTCTCCCATGGATAGTGGAAACTCGGCATCAGCTATGAATATTATCATGCATTCCAGCATTCTTTCTGGATGATAAATTCAGTTTGCAATAGCTGCTCCATAAGCGCCCCCCCCCCCTCCAATAGGGGGGCACCACTTGGGTATTATGGACACCATTATGGTGTCCATTATGTACCCCAAGCATTACTCTTTTCATAATGCATGTTGTATCAGATGGTGCCAATTTTTATTTTCAAGTGAAGTTCTTTCCATAGTAATTGCAATATGCTCTAGCAACGTGCTATCATTTTTTTAGTGAATTATTTCCAACATTCAAAAGTAGGCTCATTGGCCGTCTTGCGTATCTTTATAGAGATCGCTTCTTCCATATTGTAATCAGGCTCAATGGTTGTCAATTTGGTAGTATTGACATTTATCATAATTGAATTATCGCAAGTTCGAAAAAAACCCGTAGATATGAGTATTGAAACTACAGAAAAATTGGTTAATTTCCTCATAGGGGGTTCATGAATCTAGTGTAATGCATATCGAATTTGTAGAAAATTTAGGAATAAGAACTACAACTAATAGGTACAATGAAAATTTGAAAAAGAAGAAATAATTAAAAACAATGGAAGAATTGTGTGATATTTGTAAACTTATATTGTTAAAGAGATGTGAGTGGCATATTAACGGGATTATAGAGAATTCTAAAATGTGATGAAATTGATTTACTTGGCCCTATTTATAGACCGCGAATTCAACGGACAAAAAATAATTAATTTTGAATTTTGAATTTGTCTGATCGTCTAACTCAATGACACCCTTCTAACGTGGGATGTGGTTAATTGCAGTATGCATGGCTACTTGAACAATCTCGACTTGCGAGCCGCTCACTCAGGGCAAGCCAAGCCGAATGAAGATGGATCGATTCGTTTATGCAGCTTGACACCCTTATATAATAGGTCAAATCAATTCGGGTGGCCCATTAATTGTATCATAGCGGCGCAATGGCATAAGGTACATTATTTTGTTTAATGCAGCATAATTTGTATATTTATATTTGAACATGAAATTGTTTGTTAATTATGCTTTTATGCAGTAAATATCGCAAACTGTTGAAAATTAGCCACTCCTGTCGATATAAATTACATCATAATAAATAATCAATAAAGGACTATGATAATACAATGAATTTGGTTACTCTCAATTAATTGCCACGTTTTTCCAACCTGAGGGTAGCTCAGTGATCAGGTATTGAGTTTGCTCCCCAATAGTCACCAGTTCGAATCTCATCAAAGCCACTGAAATGAGTACTCGACTCTAAATTTCAGGGCCCTGTGGAGTTAGTCGAGATATGAGTAAACTGGTCCGGACATCCACGGTTATCAAAAAAAAAAAAAAATGTCATGTTTTTCCATTTGTCGGATGACTTGAAAGTTAAGTGCTCTCTCAATTCCATTTTATATATGATGATTTTTCTTATTTCCTTGTTCCAATTATATATTCCTATTTCTTTATTGAAAATGTTTTGTTTTGTTCGTTACTAATATACTCTTATTTAATTTATCTACTTATATCCAATTTTTCTCACTAAATCTTGAAATTGTCAAAATAAATAAGAATCAACTAGAATTGTTTTTGACAAAAATTTCTTTTTCAATAACATTAAATAAGATTTCTTAATCCGTGTAATAAAAAAAAAGCCAATTTATATGAAAATGACAGATGGAGTATATGTTAGGGAAAATTTTATAACGAATTAACTTATAAATAAATAGAAATGAGTATGAATGGATAATATCTGTGAGTTCATTAGAATTTATAAACAATATAATTTATAAACAAATAGAAAAGAGTGGTAGATAAACAGATATTACTCATGGACCGTATTGAAATGTAAGATTGAATAAAATTTCACCATTCATAAATAATTTATAAATTTTGCTAAATGAGGGTTTAAACATGAGTCCAATAACGTATTATAATAATAAATATTTTGAAAATTAATAAAGTCTAGACGTCAAAAATTAAAGGTGAAACCTTCCTTTAGCCTTCATATTTTGTTTCAATTTGTTATTGAAAAAATTGGCACCCACACCAAATTATTCTTTCATTCAATTTGAAGCAATTGTGAAAAGACAATATTATTATTATTATTATTTTCTTTTGCCCTTTTTTCCCCTTTGCTTGTTTCTAATTTGTTTTATGACTTTGTTACCATCTAACAATGAAACTAAACAAAATTCAACAAACTTTCCTTTTAATTTTAAACATAGATATTTTATATATATAATTTGAGTTTTGTGAAAATAAGGAGAAAATGAGCTAACATTTTCATTTGAGGAGTCGAGCATAGTCAATTTGTGTGGTACTATTTCACATCTCCATCCTATGTAAACTTCAATTTTAACTTTGCCTTTGACTTTTATTATGTGCATACTATGACTAGAATTAGTAGGCTTACTCATAAGCTATATATACCTTTTGGTTGTTTTTATTCTTAAAAAGTATAAAACTTTATGAGCAAGTTGAGATTGGCTCCAATGAGGTATGTTTTATGCAATCGAAGACTTGTTAAATTTATGATCCATTTGGCAAGGTTTAGGAAAAATCAAAAGCTGTATTTGAACATGTTTGAATAATTTTTAGAGAGTATTTTCTCTAGCTAAAAAAGTTTTTAAATGAAGTTGACTTAAAGTAATTTTCTCAGAAAACTTTTTTATAAGAAACGAAAATTTGATCAAACGGGAAAAAATATACTAAATAAAAATAATTAAGATTTTCAAGTCACTCTCAACATAATATTGCGTACAATACTTTTGTATCTATATTCATATCTAAATAACTTTCAATCAAATAAATCCTATCTTATCTCCGATAACTGAAGAACAAATGCAGTTAATGTACGATCTCGCTAATTGGTTTTGAAAAGAACTCAAGAAACTATATGTAAGAACATGATTAATTGAGAAATTTACTTTAATTCTTTATGTACTCTTCCTTTTTTCCTTATTATTATTATTATTATTATTATTTATATCTAAGGGCTCATAAAATATGTCATTTATAGTTATTCAAAAACAAATGATTAACAATACGTGAATATGTCATAATATTCTCTTGAGTTGTTTTGGTGAACGTCCTAAATATGTTAAGAGCTGAAATTATATCATAGAAAATCTAGATCGGTGAAAAAAATTGCGAAAGTTGAGACCGGTGTCGATTCGATTTCAACAGTTTTGTTGGAGCATATTGGCAAGATCTATTGTTCTAGTTGAGATTCGTTACCTAGTCTTTCTTTATGAATTGGTTGCTTGGTTTTCAAGAACAAGCTGACTTCATGTCTTCTCAAGTTAGTTTAGATTCTAATAGTTTTTCAACGTACCAAAAATGAACAGAGTGGAAAAGTTTCTAATTAGTTGTTCAGATTTGATGTCTTGTCCATATTGTTTTTTCTTGACTTTTATTCAACTTACCCACATTCGGTATTGTTAACAAATATACCTGCCATGAAAATTATGCAATATTATAAAAGTTTGAATTTTGTTTGTCAAAAAGTAGGAGGAAAACGAGAATTATGACCTCGGCATGTTGTAATAAGTCTCAACTTTTTGTCCCGTTTAATTTATTTTTTTCAAAATTTCGAATTATGTTATTATTAGAGAATAAAATACAAATTTAAAATGGATTTTTAACGGATGAATTGTCTAAAAAAAAAAAAAATTTAATCTTTTTTTCCTTCCTTCACAGGGCGGGGCGAATTTTATTACCATCACTACTGAGTTTTTTACTTGCTGCATCATATTTTAATTGCACTTAAAATTATCAATCTTTGATCGTTATAACACTAACGCCCCTTACTTTTTTAAAATTTAATCTTCAACATTTCATTGATTGTCATGTCTTGTCCTTGAGATGTTTTCTATCAAAATATTTTGCTTGCGTGTTTTGAAATAAGAGAAAAATATTTTGTCCCACTTTTACATTTATTATTTTTTATTAAATATGATGGACAAACAAGTTATTTTACACTTCTTGCAATGGAATGTTCAGACATAAATCGTTATAAAAAAATGAGATGTAATAATAAATATGAAAGGAAATTAAAAATATGAGAGGTTAATAATAATTTTTTTTAACACAAATGATTATCTTTGATATTGCCAAAGATGAGTAGATGTAATTGTTATTGTCTTGTTTGATTTTCGGGCCTTTGTGTTGGGCCCACTGAACTCACGGGCCGGGCCACAGGTTATCCCGTCCAATTTGATACTCCTAAAAAGATATCCAAATCTACTCAATACGGCCCACATTGACTACAATATTACGGCTCAGTTGCATAAATAGTCATTGTTTAATCCAATTTATAGTTTATATTATCATTCATAATAATTCTTGAATTATGCTTTCAAGCCGTTAATTTTAAAAATATTCATATTAAATTATGTGAATTTGGTTAGTAGTAAATTAATTAAAGGTTATGTGTTTCCTTTTCCTTTTGACATGGGCCCTTAATATTGACTTATAATTGTTTTAGAAAATAAATTAAGTCTGAACATGAGAAAATTAAGGTAACTTTCCGGTTGGTGCTTTATTCCAAAGTAGGCACCAACTTGTCACTCGAACCAAATTCGCGCAATTTTTGAGTCTTTAATATGTCATATATGTAGCAATCGAGAAAAAAAGATTTTTATTTCTTCTTTTTTCCTTTTGTTTCTTATAATTTTATCATTAACTAGTAATTACTTAACAATGAAATTGAACGAATTCCTTCAAATGTAACTTCAAGTGCCAGGAGAATATAATATTGAAAATCAAAAGTCGATTCAGGATATAATTACATAAACGAGGATTGATGACTTTCGATATCACATTTCTTTCTCTATTTTGACTTTTCTATATACAAGGTAATTAAGATAGGGACCCAAATTTCACTTGAGTAAANAAACCATAAGAATAAGCAACCTTCTAATTGTCTCTATCTATGAATCCTAAAAACTTCATGAATAAGTTGAGATTGGTACATTTCATGCATGTGTTGAGTGCAGCCATGTCATAATGACTTACGAAAGATAGTTGGATCTCGATTGACATGATTTTTGAAAAGTTAAAAATAACTTCTCAGACCAAGAAGCTGTTTTTGGATATATTTGAATAATTTTCTAAAACTATTGTGTCTGATTGAAAGATCTTTTAAAAGAAGTTAGTTTAAGATAGAAGTAAAAGTAGAAGTCCTATAAACAAGTCTTAAATTATATCTAAACAAAAACAAACAAATTTGATTTATCTTTAGTCACAACAAAAAATTGCGTGGGATTACAATTACATCTAAAAGTTTAAATTGTAGAGGATGAGTAGCATGTATTTTAATCAGAAGTTCGACATGTAAATAATTTTGCTTGACGATGAGATTGGACCAACAACCTTTACCAATTGCCCTGCTTCGTCATCTAAAAGTTTAAATAATTGAGAACGTAAATCTTCAACATATAAATCCTCTTTCTTGTCTCTCTAGCACGTGCCGTTGTAAGTATATGCAATGAGATGATTAGCATGCCCAGTGTTGACGAGCTAATTAAGCAAGGAATCTTTGTCCGTCCTTCATAATATATACAAAATTAAAGTTATATTTTACAATACATGTGATTTTCTTGAAAGCACTCTATACACATGCTGACAATCAGGATCACTTGTTAACCAAGTCATGTCTTTCTCTCACTTCAATTTTCACCTAGTTAAAATATTTCAACGATAAATTTTTATTTAAATTATTATTTTATCTGTTTGTATCACTATTTAGCCCCCGTTTGATCCTCCATTTTTAAAACTCGTTTATCCTTAAACTCATTTTCTACCACAAATTCTATGAAATCCACAACTTATCAACTAAACATTTCATGAACATTTATCAAAATCTACTAAAATTTAATACATGATTTAAATTATGCTTTAAAAGATGATTTTAAACTTAGCGGAAGCTCGGTCTCTAGCGTTTATTTGATCATGTATATTTATTATGATGATATGACACGCAGCAAGTGATTAATAAACTTGCTATTTTTGTGTCATATCAAAATGAATAATGTTATTTGCAGTCATTCATCATCGTAGTCATCCTACGTGACATACATGTAACGGTTAGTGATTTAATACACGTAGAATAATTGCGATCCTGAACAACTATAAATGGCATTATTCTATCAAAATATGTCAATGTGAATTCATGACTAATACTTGGGCAAAAGATACATCAATCAAGCCTGATCCTGAGGGTAATTTGAAGGTTAGGAAAAGGTAAAGCAATTAAAGTAAATAGATAAAGGAGGTAAGAAGTGCAATGCCGCAATATTCCATGATTTCCATAATCCATGGAAAAGTTTCCAGTAATTTATTGCAATTTTGACCAAAAAATGAAAGTAAAAGGCAAATTGTTCGTCTTTTACTCGGCAAGGAAAATTCGTTAACCATCTCAATTCAATGTTTAAGGTATTAATTATGTACCGGTTACTAGTTATTTAAATATTATTTTCAACTTGTCGATTTATATAGGCCAAATCATTTTTTTTTTCACATCAAAACCTCGCAAGTGTACAATTTTTAATAAATAGGTCGCCATCGAGAATCAAATCTAGGTCTTTTGCTATGATTTGATACCATATAAAACAAACTTATCCAAAAACTTAACCTCTTAGATTAGACTACACGTATAAATCTTAATTTTAACAAAATACAACATTACTTCATTTTACATCAACTTCTATAATTATTTCAAAGGTAGTCGTTAACTTGTCGAAAGTGGAAAAGGAGAACCCTTGTTTGGTACAGCTAAATATCATAATTTTTATTAATTAATTTTGATAAATGTTGATGAATAGTGTGGTCGTTAGGTTCCACGAAATGTATAGTTAAAATTTTCTATGAAAAAAATGAGTTAAAAATGAGGACAAAAAAAGGGATGGATTCAAAGCTATAGATTAATTGCAATTTAGATGAATATAAGTAGTTGCTAGTTGCATGAAAGTTACTACTTATAGAGAATGAGTAGTACTTACATGAAGGAATTGTGCTCTTGGTGGTGGAGCATAGTCTTTGTAATGAGGAAATATTGTTTGATAATGGTAAATTCTTTATTTAGTAACAGTGTAGGGGTTGAATAAAGACATGTAAAGCGATTTTTATGTCGAATACGAACCTCTATAACACGTAGTTGTTTGTTTCACAATCGATTAGGAAAAATATTGATTCTCATGAATATAAATTTTACCAAATTTATTTTATTCAAGTCTAATCGAACTCTTTTAGATTGAATTTTCAATATAATCTCCCAACGCCCTTTAATTAAGGTCAAATTGATCAAAATATGAACGCATGAAATCCATTACTATTCAATTTGACGCGAGTCAAGCAATCTTATTTGAGATTGAGATGAAAACTAGTTAGGCCAACACAAATTAAATTAAACCAATTACTAACTTCGAATAAATTATAATATAAAACAAATTTATTTGATTGATGGACATATTTTCAAGCTTGTGGGTGCATGCTTTCCTCACAAATGACTAATGCTTTCATAATCAATCATCAAATAGAAAAATATAGTTCCTTAATTAGCTTTGTGGTACAAGGCAACTAGCAAATATCTATCATAGCACAAAAAGCTAAAAGGTCTACTCACCAAAAATAAGAAAATGCTCAAAAGCCCCCCAACAAAATCATGAAAATGGATCAATCGAGTGTACACAAGTTTGAAGCAACTGTGGGGCATATAATTATCAGTTTAGTACTACATTGCATGTGATTGGTTGTGCATGGATTTCTGATTTATTGATTTTACGTTTCATTAATATGTCATATCATCGGCTAAGCATAAATATTTAAAAGATCATATTACATATTTATCGTCCAAAGTACAGATTCCCATCATAAATATATTGAATTAATATGCTACAACATTTTGTGAAAATTCTACAAAAGCGGGGCATTAGATTCCGAAATTTAATTTTTGGATCTAATTTGGCAAACTAATTTCATCAAGATCGTCAAGCGACAAGAAAACTTCATCCAAGCATGAAAGTTCCTGCCCGTCTTCATCGTCGTCGTCATCATCATCGTCATCGTCCCCACTACGCTCATACACTCGACACACCACCCAGTTACTGTAATCCTACAAGAAAATATAATAAGAATTTTTCTTACTCAAAAAATTTAAAAATAAAATGTTATTCCATAGATAAGCAACATTACAAAAATTATATAAATATGTACTTACTATTCTGGAATTTCTTCTTCTTGATGATCTCCTACTAGAAGAAGAGTTTGAAATCCCATATTCCTGCATCATCCAATTAGTTTTGACACCTTCGCTATTGTAGAATGCATAATATTTCTTCATCCCAACCTTTTTGTTAGCAGTACTAGAGCTGTAAATTGGTTCATCAATTCCTACAGCTTGCCAATATCCACTCCCACCAATTCTACTCTGTGTCCTTCTGCTATAAAAGTACCATTTGTTGCCTTCTTTCATTGCTTTACCTACATCACATAGAAAAAACACATTTAAATAAGTAATATATCCACTTTCACTGAATATTTAAGTTTTTAGTTGAGCTAGTTCAACATAGTATCATAAGAGGTCGATAGGGAGAGCCACTTGAGGGCCAATTGGGGCCATTGTGTTTGAACAAAATGTAATTGATCCAATTTTTGGATTGAATATCTTCAATAATAAAATAATAATATTTTTGGTATTCAAGTCGAGCGGATGTCTATCTATGAAAAATTGTGCATGTATTTGGTGGTTCGATAAAAAGTGAATGTGGCCCGCAAGCGTAGATTGAGGAGAGTGTTGAATAATAAATTGAATAAGGGCCTGTTTGTGCCCCTTTAATTTCAAAAAGTGTATTGTGGAACAGTGATTGATGATTTAAATATGTGGTTAAAAAAGAAGGAAATTTTTTTTATTTATGTGTAATATTATTAAATGAAGAATGTGTGATTGAAAATGAATACTGTAGAAAAAATAACTTGGTAGAATGGTTGACAAACAAAGGCTAAGCAAACTCGTCGCTTCTCTAATATAACTTTTACGCGAATAAGAAAAGAATAAGAATTGGTTTTACCCTCTAAATCCCATGGATCATAGGGATAAAGGTCAAGATCCGGAAAGACATCAGGATGGCAAGGCAAGAGTTCTGCTTTTCGATGGAGGAAATGAACCACAAGCTCTTCATCAGTTGGATAGAATCGAAAACCTGGTGGCAGATTCATATTGTTATCCCCCATTAGTGATCAACCTACCAAAATGAAGAAGAATATGTATACTTAGGAATACTGTGAAGAAGAATGATGACGAGACTATACTGGTAGAGACTGATATATTTATAGGTACGAAAAAGAGGAGAGAGAAAGGGATTGACGTGAGAAACAAGGATGGGTTTTTTTCGATCAACACCACCATCAAGATTGAAACATGCTCTTCTAGTTTTGGCGTTTTTGGCATTTAAAAGTGTGGATGCAGCTCTCACAGACGGCAGAAAACGGGATATATATGTTGGATGCTTTCCAAGCAACAGGTTTTCTTCATATGGGACTAATGGGACGTAGGGACCTACCGTAAGGGATGGAGTGGGATAGGACATGGTAGGGTGTGTATTTTTTATTTTCTAAAGTAATGCTATTCGTAATTGCGCAAATGCTCATTACGACAGTCGTCTTACATAGCATGCACATGGCATGTCATTATTTGATGTATACTACGACGGTCGTTCTATGTGATATACACATAGCAGGTGATTATTAAATTACGTATAGCAAGAGTCTGTTATGGTAAGCAATTGCAAGTCTCATATTTATTTTTTTTTTGTATGAGGGAGCATGGCATTTGCGATCCCTAACTTTTTGAGTGAGTAGTAAGTTAGTCTTAAGTCTTTAAATAAAATAAAAAAATATTCTTATAGGGGGGCACTTTCTCCCGAAATCGGTGGAACCCAACCGAAGTCTAATAGAATCGGTCAGTTTAGTTTCAATTCCTCTAATAGTTGGGCCGACTTTGGGACCATACATTGAGAACCAATCAATTCCGATTGGATTCTTGGTTCTGCTTTGAAAACCAATAGTGAATTCGTTTTTTCCAAATTTCTCTTTTTACTTGCATCAAGATATACTAAATCTTTTAACATTAGACCCCAAAATTATGTCATGTTAAAATTTAATTTTCTATACGCTTCTTCTTTCCTTTAATGGGTAATTAAAATTCAAGTCTAAATAATTTTATAAATGTTTTACAAATTCATAACTTTAATGCAACGCAATAAACATATATATATATATATATATATATAGTTCAATATTTAATTATAATTCAAATTTCTTGCTGTTTTCACAGTGATCGACCATCAAGAATTAAGAACCTTAAGAATTAATAAAGATAATCAGATTATTATCATATGAATTTTCTTAAGAATTGAGTTTCAATCGAAGTTTTACTGCTTATTATGTGTTTAATAGTATATCATTTTTATGGCCTTTGTGAGTTGATCTTGAACTTTGGAGTGGATTTTTGTTTGTAGCCTTGTTAAATTGATTTTTTATATTGTTAGAATATAAGAAGGACAAGTGATTTTATATTTTATTTTTGTTTATTTTCAACCTAACAACTAGTTTTATATTTTATTTTTATAGAATAGAAACCAATTGGTTCGGTTTCGGTTCACTTCCATAGTTGGATATGGAACCAATAATTTCATTATTAAGATTCTCATAGATACTTGGTTCAATTCGATTCGATTCTCTTTAATACCAAGTTGAATTAGACCGTGCTCACTTCTAACTATTCTTAATTTTTTAAATATATTTACACAGTCAGCTATTGGAAACAAGAAAGGTTCTAACTTTCACGGGACCTATACGTTATCATGATTTCTACTCGTTGCAAACCTTAATCTTCTACTATATGAATATCATTTCTGCTATATAATAGGTACGAAAGGTGTTCCTCTTCTCGTACTCTAGAATCCGTAAGTATAGATTGAGGACTAAGAAATTACCCAATCTCGTACATTTGTAATTAGGGGAACAATATTTTTATAATTTGCTTGAACATAATTAACTCCCCTTCGTATTCTACAAGAACTAATATGTCCAATTCTACGCAAAACCCGATTCTTAAAAATTACGAGGTCTTAATAAAATGTCTTACTTCGTATGTTTTTGGTTACTGGTCCAAGTTGGTAAATGAAACATAGATTTATAAAATTAGACACCTGAGGGCCACAACAATTTAATAGAGATTTTGATGTTGGAGACAAATTTTGCAATTACAGTATAACCTCGATAAATTAATAACCTCATTTAAATAATAAAAAATGGGTCCGATTCGGATAAATATACTAGATTAACAATCTGGTTAAATGTATAAGACAATAATATTATTTAAAATTATTTAAGCCTAACGAAAATATAAAATAATAACTAGTTAAATACATAAAATTTTATTTAGCGACTTATATTTGTTTTATTCAATTCTTCTTTTAAAATATGCATCTAAAGTTGCTTGCTTTTTTTGTACGTGGATCGAGCTTAATATCATCCCTAATTTCTTACAATGCATTTACAACAATTAGATTTTTTTTTTTTTATTTGGCTTTTTTTCAAGAAACTGTAGATAACACATCTAGCGCCTGTTTAAGCCCCATTTTTGAGCTAAGAATGCATTTTCAAATAGCAGATTGATGAAAAATGTGTGGTTAAAAAATAAGAAAATATTTAAACTGACGTGTAATATTATTTTATTGAAAAATGTGTAGTTGAAGAGAACGGAAAGAAAAATATATTTCAAAAATATTGGGATCAAACAAATAAATCATGATTATCAACAGTAATCATATTCAGTACTTCTTAAACAATCACTTCTTTCGTAAGCTATTCCATTATTATATCATTTTGACTAGAAAATTCAAATGATGCAGACATCTACCGCATTTTGTAGCGATCAATAACTTACTCATTTATTTGTGTTAGTAATTACTTTAAAGTAATACTTATTCTTGATCCCAATATTATTATTGGGAAGAGTTCACAAATCAGGTTTTAATTATGTCGAATTCAAAATTCAAGCTACAAGTTTCATTATGCAAAAATAATCTTTTAATTAATTAATTAACTAAAAATATTTATTAAATAAATATAATAAAGTCACGATTATTCGATTAATGGTTATAGATTCATAATTATAGATCACAGATTTATTTACAGGTCACATATCGTCAACTTAATTGGTCATAGATTGTTTCGAGGTTACACATAAAAAATTTTGTAGATCATAGATTATTTCGAAGTTACGAATCATTCAAATTATATGTTACATTTTATCTATAGGTCACATATTCTTGGTCACAAATTATTTTTTAATCACAAAAAACAAAATTGTTGGTCATATGCACCAAACACCCAACCCTAATACTGATCGACCAATAATTTTTGGTCACAGACGTCCAAATAATTGGTCACGGATATCTAATTATTGGTCACAAACCCCCACCCATCACTGCTACCGCAACCACCACTGTCGCCATCATCATCAACAGCAACACAACAATGGTTGGGCACCACCGCCTCCAAAACCACCATCATCTCACTAACATGAGCACCACTGTCTCCTGCCACCACCATCATTTGTATCACCGTACCCGTAACACCACCACGCCACCATGCCTACAACACACCACCACTGCACACCGCACCAACCACAGCACACCACAACAATATCCTCTATCTCCATTTACACCACACCCAACCACCGCCCCCACCAAGAATCCACAAACTCGCCACCACCACTATTACCATAGCACACTATCACTACCTACACAACCACCACCTCAAACAGCACAAAAAATGTCCAAAAATCACAAGAAAAACCATTGCACAGCACCACAAAATCACAGTAGAAACCTTCGCTTGCGCAACCACCATCTCAAAAACGCAAGAAAAAATGTCGAAAAATCACAAGGAAAACCTCTTCCTGCGCAACCAGTCACAACGATGCCATGCGCGGCCACTGTGAGAGCTGACTACGATGCTCATAGCTCAGATCGACGGTGTGGCTTTGACCAGCAAGAACGCTCATATCGCCAACTGCAATGGCGCCACACTGCAGCAAATATACTGCCGCTCTACCCTCACATCTTTGGTGGCGGCGCTCCTCAACATTGATGGTTATCGACGGAGGGTAGAGAGAGAAGAGAAGTCAACATGAGAACTGAGAAGAGAGAGGGAAGAGAGACAGGATTGAAAATTGAAAATGGGGGAAATGATTAGGGTTTTTAATTGGATTGAAAATTGAAAATGGGGGAAATGATTAGGGTTTTTAATTGAATTGGGGATAAATTACATATAATACTTGATTTTTGTAGAAGTAAACTTCAACCCTAAATTTTGAATTTGAAAGGTTAAATACCTGGATTTATGTAAATTTTCCATTATTATTTTATAGAGAGTAAAACCTCTATAAAGCTCGGCTTGAAAAAAAAGTCCAAGCCAACCCAGCCCAACCCAAGCTCAAGCCTAGCCGAGCTAGCTAAAAAAATTTAAAATTTGAAGTTGCAAAAGGTAGCATGTTGCTGCCTTAAAAATAAGGCCTGACCCAAAAGTTCAGGTAGAACTTAGATTTTTTGGTCGAGCTAAATCTTGGCTCGGGCCCGGAAAAAGTCCGAACTATTTTGCTCGAGTGGAGCCCGAGCATTGAGTTTCAGGTCGCAGGCCGGCTTGGTTCGACTCGACTCGTTAACATCCCTAGTTTTACTTTACCATGAAATGTTGATCACTAACATACTCTTTTTAAATATTGAGAGTCAATTTGCTACTTGTGTTGGATATTGGTTAAATAAATCGAGAATTGAAAATCGATTAAAGTTCGTATCGACTTCGGCCAAATATTCAAAAACTCGACTCAATCCGTTTAGGCAAAATTGTTTGCCACTTCGCCGCTTCGAGGCGCACAAACGGGGATCGACCTGAATATCGAATGAATGAGAAATTACGAAAAAGGCCTCAACCATTAGTGAATAGACACCTTTTCATAAAGGTGCATTGTTTGGAAAGGGTGCATGGTTTGGCCTCAACCATTTCGTCCACACCCTTTCATGGTCTATAAATAGGACCCTTTGGGTGTCCTATTCCTCACAGTTTGATATTCAAAAACGTCTCTCATCCTCTCTTCTATCCAAAATCAAAATCATTTCATTTATTTTGATTTTCTTTCATTCCATCCTTGGAGTACATAAGCCTACATTTGGTTCGTTGTACTTGTGTTTTGGAGTGCTACAAACACAAGTGTAGCCGTTGTATCTTGGGAGTCGATTGCCGAAATCCGTAGGCACCGTTGCGGGGCAAATTCGACTTAAGGACAAAGAGTCCAACTCTTGCCTCGGCTTTGTC